>NW_021624587.1:0-3525 GCF_004785775.1 Grammomys surdaster
AGAGAGAGAGAGAGAGAGAGAGAGAGAGAGAGAGAGAGAGGAAGAAGACAGACAGGAAAAGAGATATAGATACACAGTGAGAGACAAAGAGAAAAGGACTGTCAGGGAGACAGTAAAAGAGACAGAGATAGAGAATGAGAGAAAGAGAGTGCAAGAGAGTGAGAGAGCACGAAAGGGAGAGAGCTAGACAGTGAGATTGTAATAGTGAGAGAGTGGGACAGTGAGAGAGCAAGAGATAGATAGATAGATAGATAGATAGATAGATAGATAGATAGAGCTCGCATGCCAGTGCTTAGCTTACTTTCTGTAGTATTTTATAGTTGAGACCTTAATCCCTAGAAATGGTGACATTTTTAAGGGACAGGTCTCGTTACCTCAGTTAATGCAACAAAGACAATGACCAATAGATAATCTAGACAATCTGTCATTGATATTCTCTTCCCATGGCACTCTAGATTGTTTCAAGTAGTCAACAGTATCCATCAGGTGGATACAATGTGACCAATGACTTCGGCTCCCATGCCTTGGTTTTCCTGCCACAGTGTAGCATATACTAAGCTGGGAGATAAAAGAAAGACTTTCTCCTTCTGTTTTTTTTTTCCAGAATGTTATATCACATCAGAAAAAGAAACCAAGGCATTGCTAAGCAAAAGAGGTTTAATAGAATAGGACAGTTTCAGAGCCAAGAAGAGACTGAGAACTCAGTTCACTCAATGTCTCTGTGATCTAACAGATGACAAGTGTATCCATTGTCTTCACAGAGCAGAAAGCTCACAAAGACAATGCCTGGACCTTGATGGAATCTCCTGCCCTTCTTTTGATTCTCATTCTTCCTAAGTACACCTCTGGCTGACCATCCCGTTCTGCTAATCCATAGAATGAAATTCTGCCTTTTCCATATTGGACTGTGTTAATCCCAAGAAAGAATTAACTATGGGTTTTGTGTGAAGTAATTCAGTTATATTGGGAGTTTAAGATTTTGCTATGCAGTGATAATGGTTAACTTGATCCCTCATCCCTTAGATTGGGCTTTTGACCTACTGAACATAAATTATGTGATTGGAGTAGACTATCCATCTTAGAAATAGGCATATGACTCCTTTTTATTCACAGAGACACTGTGAGGAATAATCTAAAATGAGAGCCCTTTTATTTCATTCTAAGACTATGCTTTCTACACACGGCCTTTCAAGACATGCATCATCTGTCATGAACTTACCTAATCTAAAACATCAAGTTCATACTACCCATTAGCCAAGTGTATTGCAGTCATGTGTTAAATGGGACTGTGAAAAGTCATTAAGGAGTGGGTGCCTGTCTCTTGATAGAAATCTGTCCTCTTGGTGAGATATGTCTTCCTGGGGGGTAAAGAAGAATGATTTCTACAAAGACTATTTTCTAGATGACCATGAGAGGAAAGAAGTTAAAGATCTTGGAAACTCTATCACTAACTCTTCATTCTGGTCAGGCTCATTGCCCTGATACCTGGGCCCCAGGATGAAGCCCCTGATGGCTGTTGGCTGCATGGTGTTGACCCTAGGAATGCTTTTCTGATGATTGCTCCTCAGACCAAAAACTCACTTGTCACCAGGTCTTTGACCCAGTGCCCTCAGTTCTGGTCATGAGTTCAGTAGTTCTTGGTACTTACCTTGGTTGCTCTGGAAGCAGGATAGAGAGAGGATCAGCAGCAGAAAGCAGGAGATCTTCATGATTGCTGTACACAGAGCTGATTAAAGACAAGGCCAGAGCTAGAAAGCTTAGCTCAAAGATGAACCCAGAACACAGAGTGCATCTGTCTTAATAGAGAGGCGGGAATAAGTAACCTCTGAGAGGTGACATAAGGAGGAGTGGCAATCTAGAGTGATTGTCCAATAGCTAAGCTTCACAGTGTGTATCCTGAGGAAACTCAAATCATGAGGGCATTCTGTCTCTGTTGCCTGGGCCTAGATTTTGCTCTCCTACTGAAAATGCTAAGTGCCACTTGTCTAAACAGGACTTATAAATGTTCCACAGGAAAATCAGACATCTTTAAACTATGTTAATTTCTGGCTTTTAAACTTGTCGTAGTTACACATTGGTTGATTTTACTCAGTTAGTATCCTGGTTGTTTTACAGTCCAGGACATGGATATGAGGCAGAGGGAGATGTCTTCCCCAGACTCTCATATTTTTATGATTTAAATGCCATCATTTAAAAAGATATGGTGGATATATCACAAACTTTTAGAGGAAAATGGAACATGAATTATGTCCATGTCTATCAAGAATTTGCTACAAATGTAGCATTCTAAATCCTGGTCAGAGCCAACTAAAGGAAGGGTGGAAACCAGGAGCCTGGATCCTGTCTCATTTTCTGTCAGCTATTATCCCTATGGTTTCACTGACACACAGCTTTTAAACCTTTGGGGACAGCACTAGACAATTATCACAGATACTTAAGTAACTAGCAGCATGAAAATACTTAAATATTAAAAGATTTATTTTTGATTCTCATATAGGCTACTTTTTACCAGTTCAGGTGTCAAGCTGATGTTGTCCAATGTCACCCATATACATATAGATGACTATGATTGTAATGCTGTTGGTCCCTGAGTATAAATGTCCTCAGTAACTACAGAATCAGATACCTTCTTACTATGGATCCAAATATGGCCACATTCTGGTTTTGGCTCTTTTCTGTCTTGTAGTGTAAAATACTTTACCCTTCTTTTAAATTTATGTTGTATGAAAATCTAGGTTTTTTTTTTCTTTTTTTCTTAAGACTCGTTCCTACTCTCTCTTGGACTGATTCTCTTAGGAATCATTTCCTGCTCTCTTTCACTCCTGCTATCTGTAGATTAGTAGTAAGATCTGGAAAGTCAACTAGATTCAATGTCATCTGTGGGCAAGAGTGTTTCATAGCATGTCTGTGTCTCCTTTGTCTCTCACAAGAAGAAGTACAGTAGTGCCTGTATCTCTTAGTAAGGCTGAGGCTGATCCTCTGGTGTGGCTTGTTTTTAGCATACTCCTCTATTCTTCCACTGTAGGATGAACTTTTTACAGAGTGGCCTCATAACAATCTGATAGTTTTTTTTACGTTGGTGCTATATTCAAAGTTGTAAAATAATTCTGGCTCTTTACTTCTTTGGTGTCTACTTACTATGAAAAAGTTTTAATAGAGATGGAATGCAGACAATGTTGTTAAGCCAGATTGAGAGATCCATACCACACAATATTTATTAACTATGTCCGTCACTATATACTTTCCTTTTGAAATAGCATATCAACATGATGAATGAATATCCATTAGACATTTCCAAGAATGGGGCACACAGGACAACATACTTATAATTTTATTATGTTTGAAAAATATCCTGATGTTACATTTATATGATGAGTATTTTGCTGACATTTTGTCTTTCTCTTCTTGTAGCTGTGACAACTCAGGGAAAGATGGGAGTATTTTGGCTTATGGTTTGAGAGACACAGTCCGTGATAGCACAGAGGGTGTTGAGGAAGGAGCATGTAATCACATTGAATCCGCAGT
>NW_021624588.1:0-2997 GCF_004785775.1 Grammomys surdaster
GAGAAACTTAGAAACAAAAGAAAACTGGGGGGAAAGTTATGCTTTCTGTGTGTTTAGGATGTGTAGGGATAGAGATCAGCCCTTAGGAGATAGGTTTTCCCTGTTTAATCTATTGAAGCAGGTTGCTCTGTTTCTGCAGGTGTCTCTCTACTGGCCTTCTTACTCTATTTCGGTGACCAGCTCCTGGGTGGTTCTATCTTCCTCCCATGTCACCATAGGAGCTAGAGTTGAAGCTATGAGCCACCACATCCAGCTTTATTGCATTCTGGCAATGAAACTCAGGTCTTCAGGCTTGGAGGAAAGAATGTTCATCCACTGTCCAAGCTCCCTGGTCTTCCTCATTAACTCTTTTCTTTCAGAATGCATGTTTAATGTTTAAAGATAAAATTTACATTTTGCTGTGTCGCTGTGCTATAAAATAATTATACTACTTGAAAAATTTTTTTCTAACTTTCTAACATGATACTATATACCTTTCTAAAAATATTATGGATAATTAATAATTATTAAATCATAATAATTATGTATATAAAAGCCCAGGTACAGTGGAACATGCTAGCCCACTAAGTTTTAGCTAGCAGGATTAATATTACAAGGCCAATATCATTCTCATAACAAGTTTGAGGCCAAAGTAGACTACTGGAGGCTCTTTAAATATATATACACACACATATGTGTGTATGTGTATGTATATGTATATATGTAAATTTTTATATACAAGTAATGTGTAATGTATATAAACCCAAGTTTATACCTATAGAAGATGTATAAAATATTATACAGAATGTATAACTGATTCCCTTTTGTATAGCATCTACAAAAGGTTTCTCTGTTGTTATTATTTACATTAATAGAATAGTGCAATAAATATCATTTGAGACAAAATTTTCAAAGAAGATACTCTCTTACATTCTTAATATTAAAACTAATAAATCAATAGGAACACACACTTTGAGGCTTTAACTCTACGGGCCAATTGCTCTCCAACAAAGTTCTGTCAACTAGCCATCGTGCTAATAGAGAACGTGAGGAATAAAATGTATGACAGTGTTATAAACAAAGTAAAGTTGATATCAGAATGCCATCTTGTCCTTGTTTTTTATTAATCCATCACCTTGACCATGCGAATGGATCAAGGCTGAAATTTGGGAACAGTCTACACAAATGGCAGAGGAGGTGCCTGTGTTGTAGCTGCCCTTTCTTAGTATTCTGGACCATTCCCTAAGGTCTCTGTGTTCTCACATTATTTCTTACAGATAGGTTGTTTCAATTTTCTGTTTTATTTAATACTAAGTTAAACATCGATTATCTTTAAGACTCGTGCCTTCAGCTTTTATCTGGGAATTTTTTTAGCTTGCAAAGGGATGTTTACACATGTATGGGTTTATATTATGCTATATTATAACATCAAATTGGCTTGCCATGACTAGCTTTATTTCTCTGCATCTTCAGTTCACTGTTGCTATTAAACCATCTTCCATACATAGTGTGTCATCAGTGCAGGGTACCAATGAGCCAGCATGAACAGGGAAGGCAAGTTACAAATGGAACATAAAACATGAGCACTGAGTCAGGCTTGGAGGCACAGGCTTGTAGTCCCTGAACTCAGGAGGCTGAAGCAGGAGGAATACACATTTAAGACCAATCCTGACTACATAATAGAACTGTATCAAAAAGGGAATCTTTTTCCCCACCCTAACTCCCTGAATAACATTTGAAATAAAGAGGAACTTTGAAGTTACCCCCTAAACAACAGCTATTTCATAGAAACATGGACCCTAAGTCTCTGAAAGACACATTCTAAAGCCCATAGCTCTGTAGTACAGCTTGAGGTCAGGGATGGTGATTCCTCCCGAAGTTCTTTTATTGTTGAGAATAGTTTTCGCTATCCTGGGTTTTTTGTTATTCCATATGAATTTGAGAATTTCCTTTTCTAACTCTGTGAAGAATTGAGTTGGGATTTTAATGGGGATTGCATTGAATCTGTAGATTGCTTTTGGCAAGATGGCCATTTTTATTATATTAATCCTGCCAATCCATGAGCATGGGAGATCTTTCCATCTTCTGAGATTGGTACTATGGTTACTTGATCTTTGACAAAGGAGCTAAAACTGTCCAGTGGAAAAAGGACAGCATTTTCAACAAATGGTGCTGGATCAACTGGAGGACAACATGTAGAAGAATGAAAATTGATCCATTCTTATCCCCTTGTACAAAGCTCAAATCTAAGTGGATAAAGGACCTCCACATAAAACCAGATACACTGAAACTAATAGAAGTGAAGGTGGGGAAGACCCTCGAATACTTGGGCACAGGGGAAAAGTTCCTGAACAGAACACCAATGGCATATGCTCTAAGATCAAGAATTGACAAATGGGACTTCATAAAATTGCAACATTTCTGTAAGGAAAAGGACACTGTCAATAGGACAAAACGACAACCAACAAATTGGGAAAAGATCTTTACTAATCCTTCATCTGATAGAGGGCTAATATCCAATATATACAAAGAACTCAAGAAATTAGACTCCAGACAACCAAATTACCCTATTAAAAAATGGGGTATAGAGCTTAACAAAGAATTTTCAACGGAAGAAACTCGAATGGCCGAGAAGCACCTAAAGAAATGTTCAGCATCCTTAGTCATCAGGGAAATGCAAATCAAAACAACCCTGAGATTCCATCTCACACCAGTCAGAATGGCTAAGATTAAAAACTCAGGTGATAGTAGATGCTGGCGAGGGTGTGGAGAAAGAGGAACACTCCTCCATTGTTGGTGGGACTGCAAGATGGTGCAACCACTTTGGAAATCAGTGTGGCGGTTCCTCAGAAAATTGGACATAGCATTACCTGAGGATCCAGCTATACCACTCCTAGGCATATACCCAGAAGATGCTCGAACATATAACAAGGACATATGCTCAACTATGTTCATAGCTGCCTTATTTATAATAGCCAGGAGCTGGAAAGAATCCAGATGTCCTTCAACTGAGGAATG
>NW_021624589.1:0-3312 GCF_004785775.1 Grammomys surdaster
GGCTGTAAAGATGATAGCCACTTTCGGCTAAGAGTCGGCTCCCAACAGGTCCCCCTTTTTAGATTTGTTTTCAAAAGGGAAGGCTGGGAAAACTTACGGAAACCGTGCCTGCCTTAGGTTGGAACAAAGGACCCCAGCCTCCCTTTCCCGTCTCTGGATACTCAACAGTCATTGGTTGAGCTCCTGTCTTAGGATGGTGAGGCCTCCCAGTTAGGGGCAAGGGTCTTGAGGTGTTCTCTTACCCGTCATTGACTATCCGGCTTAGCGCGTAAGTTAAGGGTTAATCCTCGTCAGTCTTGATGACAGAGGTTTTAGTCCCCTACTTCCAGCCTGTAATAATGGACCTGTATGGGTTTCATTTGTGTAACGTCTATCTGTTGTAGTACAAAAGCCATCAGTTTGTTGAGCAGCATGAACTCGAGAGACAAGAGACTTAGCAATGCCTGAATGGTTAGCGCAAATACAACACTCTTTTTAAGGGTAGTACATAACTTCTTCTGTTGGAGGAGTAAAAAGTATAAGCCTCTTCTATTCTATAACACTATTTTATAAATCTAATCTATATAAGTACAGAACTGATCATAGCTTTGATCTTAACAAAACAAGTAAGAAAATCCCTATTTCTGTCCCAATCAATCTCAAACCTAAAACACAACTATAGTAACTATGGTAATGGGTTTTCTCTAGGGTTTAAACAATGTACCACTAAATCATAAATCAGGGAACCAAGAGTCTAATAGAGCCACCCTGGAGGCGTGGGTGGTGATGTCTTCTTCCGCACTGAGAAGAGCCACCCTGGAGGTGCGGGTGGTGATGTCTTCTTCCGCACTGAGAAGAGCCACCCTGGAGGTGCGGGTGGTGATGTCTTCTTCCGCACTGAGAAGTTCCCAAGTCAGGTATACTGGTTGATTCGCTCCAGTGAAGCATCTTCATGTTTCCTGTAAAGGAAAAATACGCTTCTCAGGGGGTTTCTCCTCCCTGGATTTGTTATTATTGTCTATTTGTTTGATCAGTCTCTCTGGCAGCCATCGTGCGGCATCTGCCGTTTGGGAATACATGCAGACAGATCCTCTTCCCCAGATAAGCACTGGATCTGGCCCATTCCAGGTTCCAGTTAATGGGTCTTTCCAGAGGACTGTTGCAAAATTCTTTTTGGTATTAGGATGCCAGAATCTATCTGCAGCAGATTTTCCTTCAGAATCCAAAGATTTATGATTAGTAGGAATCAATGGAAGTAACAATAGTTGAGCTATCCTCCTTCCTGTAGGAATAGTGACTATATTCTGTATTGCCTTGGCCATTACCTTAATCTCACCTTGATAATCATTGTCTACAACTCCAGGAAAAATTTGTAGTCCTTGTATAGTAGCACTGCTTCTTCCCACTATCAGGCCAAACACATTTGGATAAAGTGGTCCAAACACTCCAGTGGGTAAGGCCTGAGGTCCCATTTCTGGGGTTAATACTGTGTGGGTGGCAGAACTGAGGTCCAGTCCTGCACTTCCTGGTGTTGCTCGACTAAGTTCTGAAAGGGGTTGTTGTTTGTCGGTATGAAACTGACTGCCCCATAAGCCTGCTTTGGCTTGTATTGGTTCGGGGCCTGGGGCTGGCCCCTGTTCCCGTTTCCCTGATTATAGGAAAGGGTGTTTCCTTGTGCATCTGTCTTGGACCTACATTCACTAGCCCAATGCCTTCCACGTTTGCAACGTGGGCATAGCCCAGGCTGTTTTCTGGGCTGTCTCTGGGTTAACTCATTTTCTGCTTTGCAATATTTTGAAAAGTGTCCAGGCTTGCCACATTTAAAACAGGCCTTTTTGTCTCTACTTGCCAAAAAGTCTCTTACTGATTGTCCTTGCATGGCGGCTGCCATAGCTAAGCCCTGTTGGTAGGAGGGCCCTATATCAGAACAGAGTCTGATATACCCAGTAAGATCTGTCTTTTTCCTATAGGGTCTAATGGCTGCTTGGCAGGCAGAATTGGCATTTTCATATGCAAGTTGTTTCACATAATCTGTACCTGCCTCTACATTACCAAAAATCCTCCCTGCTGTTGTCATTAATCGATGAACAAAATCAGAAAATCGTTCATCAGGTCCTTGTCTGACTGAGGTCAAAGATGCACCAGGGTCTCCCTTTACTGGGAGTTTGCGCCAAGCCTTCATGGCCGCATTTTGAATTTGAGCGAATAAGCCTGGGTCATACTGCATCTGGTTATCACTAGAAGCAAATTGTCCTTCTCCTACTAAGGCATCAAAGGACCAACCATTACCTGCCTGAATGTTTCTCCTAGCTGTCTCTTTACAATTCTCATGATACTCTGATTTCCAAATAAGATAGTCACCACCACTAAGAACTGCTCTCACTAGAGTATCCCAATCACCAGGAGTCAGCCACTCCTCTGCAACAGATTCTAAGATTGCAAGAGTAAAGGGAGCAGTGGCACCATATTGTGACACTGAATTTTTTAATTCTTTAATAATTTGAAAGTTAAACCCTGTGTGATGTCTCCAGGCAACTCCTTGAGCGTCTCTAGTCTCTGATACAGGGAAAACCTTAACCTCTCCCTCCTCTGGCTGATCTGTGGCTGAACTGAAACCAGAGGACAGGGGCTGCCTTTGGACTCCAGGTTGAGGAACTCGAGGACCTGAGGAATTTTCCTTGCCTGCTCGAGACCTCTTCCCTGTCTTTAGTTTTTGTATCTGACTAATTAAGTCCTGATACTCTTCCTCTAACTCTATTTGTTGTTTAAGGAGAGAAATTTGTTGTTTAAGAAAAGAAATTTTGTCCTGCAACTCCTTTCTGTGATCTTCGACCACCATCTCCATAGCAGGAGTGTCTGGAGGTGGAGGAGCACAGGGAGGGGGCCTTCGGGAAGAAGGCCATTCAGGATCAAAATATTTGGCTGCCTCTTCCTCTAGGTCAGCACAATCTGGCTCTGACAAATTGATTATTTCAACCTTTGGTCCTATTTTGGATTCTATGTGTTTCTTTTTCTTTTGGGCATGAAAGGCAACATTTAAACAGCGAAACAAAAGCAGACAATTGATACACGTAAACAGCAAGCAACAGAACAAAAACAGAGAGTTGAGTTCAGGCTGACTTATTTCTTGCCCCATTATTACTATGACTTACTGGTCTCCACACGGCAGTTTCCTGCGGCAATCACCTCTGTTTCACCTCTGAATTTTCAGTCGATCCTCCTTCCAGTAACGTCCCTCACTGGGTCCCTGGTTCTTGCTGCCGCACGTCTGGGCGCCACTTTGTAGCTGCCGTTTCTTTTGTAACGGCCGTCAGGTTCTGTTACTTTGTAAAG
>NW_021624590.1:0-1154 GCF_004785775.1 Grammomys surdaster
ATTTATATGAGCTCTGGAATCCATAGGTCTGTACTTGTGAATGCATGTGTCAATTTAAGCACATGATGATTAACAGGAAAGGCTGGAGACATGGCTTAGTGGCTAAGGGCCATTGATTGTGCTATCTGAAGACCTGAGTTTGGATCCTATAGTACTAGCTTCCAACCATTTGTAATTCCAGGGGATCCAACACCCTCTTGTGGCCTCCCAGGCACCTGCATGTGTACACACACAGACACACAGACACACAGACACACACACACACACACACACACACGGGACATATAAATAAATAAAAATAAATCTTAAAAAATAAAGAAGTCATCTAAAAGACAGGCATAATGGTACATACATACCTTTAATCCCAGCACTCAGGAGGCAGAGACAGGTGGATCTCTGTCTGGTCTACATATTGAGTTTCAGAACAGCTAGAGTTATGCAGTGAGACCTTGTCTTCTAACAAACAGATGGACAAACAGACAGGCAGGCAGACAAACAAGTTTTAAAAAAAAGCAATCTAAGGAGAATGGTTGTGATGTCATTGCTCCCCAGGGAGGGGGATGGCTGTATGTGTCCCTACACCTGTGACCTCTCACTCAGTGCTGGTTCAGCTATGGCATCACTTCTTCATCAAGAGTGATGTCAAAATGCCCCTAGTTTTAAGCCAACCCCCTCAACAAATGAACTAACTAAAGAAATAAAGCAGGAAGATCCTTGATCCCTCTCTCTTGTGTCTCTCACTCCCACGTGCAAATTATCACTAAGAGTTGGTCACTTTTTCATCCAGTATAGGTTCTGATTCTATACGAGCCAGGCCACTGCCATCTTTGACTTTAGCGGCTGCAGTGATTTCTTCGCTTCCCTCGCTCTCTGTCACTGTCGATTCCCAACCCAGCAATTGCAGTAAGTTCCACGTAAACAAACATTATGTCAGTTGTCTGCACGCAACCCTTCCAAAGCTACCTGGTATATTTAGAAGAAAACTCAAGATGCTTTGTTGAATTAAATAATTAATAAGTAAATCCCAGCTGCGGGTTTGCTATCTGCCTCAATGTTCTATGTTCCTGAAAGACACACACACAAACACACACACAAACACACACACAGACACACACACACACACACACACACACACACACACACACACACACACA
>NW_021624591.1:0-1218 GCF_004785775.1 Grammomys surdaster
ATTTATATGAGCTCTGGAATCCATAGGTCTGTACTTGTGAATGCATGGGTCAATTTAAGCACATGATGATTAACAGGAAAGACTGGAGACATGGCTTAGTGGCTAAGGGCCATTGACTGTGCTATCTGAAGACCTGAGTTTGGATCCTATAGTACTAGCTTCCAACCATTTGTAATTCCAGGGGATCCAACACCCTCTTGTGGCCTCCCAGGCACCTGCATGTGTACACACACACACACACACACACACACGTGTGTGTGTGCACACATACACACAAGGGACATATAAATAAATAAAAATAAATCTTAAAAAATAAAGAAGTCATCTAAAAGGCAGGCATAATGGTACATACATACCTTTAATCCCAACACTCAGGAGGCAGAGACAGGTGGATCTCTGTCTGGTCTACATATTGAGTTTCAGAACAGCTAGAATTATGCAGTGAGACCTTGTCTTCTAACAAACAGATGGACAAACAGATAGACAGGCAGGCAGACAAACAAGTTTAAAAAAAAAGCAATCTAAGGAGAATGGTTGTGATGTCATTGCTCCCCAGGGAGGGGGATGGCTGTCTGTGTCCCTACACCTGTGACCTCTCACTCAGTGCTGGTTCAGCTATGGCATCACTTCTTCATCAAGAGTGATGCCAAAATGCCCCTAGTTTTAAGCCAACCCCCTCAACAAATGAACTAACTAAAGAAATAAAGCAGGAAGATCCTTGATCCCTCTCTCTTGTGTCTCTCACTCCCACGTGCAAATTATCACTAAGAGTTGGTCACTTTTTCATCCAGTATAGGTTCTGATTCTATGCGAGCCAGGCCACTGCCATCTTTGACTTTAGCGGCTGCAGTGATTTCTTCGCTTCCCTCGCTCTCTGTCACTGTCGATTCCCAACCCAGCAATTGCAGTAAGTTCCACGTAAACAAACATTATGTCAGTTGTCTGCACGCAACCCTTCCAAAGCTACCTGGTATATTTAAAAGAAAACTCAAGATGCTTTGTTGAATTAAATAATTAATAAGTAAGTCCCAGCTGCGGGTTTGCTATCTGCCTCAATGTTCTATGTTCCTGAAAAACACACACACACACACACACACACACACACACACACACACACCACAGCCTTTATATATTTTTTGCCTTAAGCAGCTCAATAGCTGAGTCACTGCCTAATCTCCATGTGGTTAATCCCGAGCTGTTACTTACTAAATTCTGTGT
>NW_021624592.1:0-4985 GCF_004785775.1 Grammomys surdaster
TTCAATACCTGATCCTATTTCTGGAGCACCTCACTCTCAACATTATATTCTTTATGTTAATTGCTTACTGCTAGTATGCTTTGTAGGCACAGAAAGGAAAACGCAGGATTTTGGCATTATTTTTGGAAGGTAAACATTCTTATATATTTAATATAGATTTTATTCATTTACATGACAGGCCTTAAAAATGTAATTTTGAATCTGATACATTTCTAACTACTGATGGTTTTTATTTCCAAATCACAACCTCTTGAAGAAACAAATACTATTAAACAGAAATAAGCAAGGAGTTACCCAAATTCAAAAGCTACTAGATGATTAGCTAGAAATAAAAAAATCTAAGCACTTACAGATCTTTCATAAAAACATAGTTAAAGAAAACAGTACAAGAGCCAATTAAAACTAAAGAGAACTCTCTTTTTTCTTTATCACAAATTCTTACAATTTTTTTCTGAGTTACAGACTATAAATTATGTATTTAAGAAGAAACAAACAAAATTTGGAGACAAACCATAAATCACTTCATTAAGTGATATCTTTTTGATCAGAAAGAAATTAATAAAAACTGACATGTTTTTGACATATTTACATCCCATTCCATCACCTACATCTTCCAAGATTCATATTCTTCCAACTTTATGTCTTTTTTGCTTGCTTTTTTTTTATAATCTATTGAGTGCAATTTGTTGTATGTATTCGTCATAGTTGTAGGGCCACCATCAACTTCTCATTGACTTCTCATTAAAGCTTTGGGAGAAATACAAGAGAAATAAAGTCATAGACAGCTCATAATTTCATATTTATCCTATGAAAATCATATTGTAATTGGAAGCTAATGAAAATAAAGAAAATCTGTTCCTATGTTCTCAATGTATATATAAATGCAATTCTTGAATCAAGAAGATTAAAATTAGTCTAGTCTAAAATATTCACTACACATATTGGCCAAGCATATTTTAATGGTATAGTTTTCTTTCTTCTTAAATAAAATATTTTCATTCAGTTTGTTTACCTTCCCATAGTAAAGATTATGTAACTGAAGATATTAAAAAGAACATCAGAACTTTAAGGTGTTACATCATGTAAGATGTACCAACAGAGCTCTTCAATAAAAACAAATATTTAAAATGTCAATAATTGTAAATCAAGTTTCCAGATAATTACTAACAGTCAATGCTATAACATTCTGTACTTGTAACACTCACCAGTCTTTGCTAGGTCTCTTTCTAAAGTTATTAATTGACTTTTTTTACCACATAGTGAAGCTTCCTGATAAGCACTAAGGATGCTTCTCAAATGTATTTTCTGCATCCTGATTGATCCCTTAAACATTTGCATTCATTTATAATTGTTTATTATAGTTTTTTCTTTCTTTTTTTTAACTGCATGCTCCAAGCAATTATTTATTCTGCTATTACCAGAAAAGAAAAGGAACAGGAAGGAGAGGGAAGCAGAAAAGACTGTTAGTGATGATTTATATTGTGACATGTGAAGCCAAAGAGTTCTAATTCCTCTCTAAAGTTTTCTTCTTCTATTTTTCTGTAAGCTTGGACCCTGGCAGGAAAGAAAGTGTCATTTCATTGTAATTCTACTGTCTTTTCTATTTTACTCTCTCTCCCAGTAGGTTTATGAGTAGGAACATTCGCACTTTGGAGGTAAAACATGTTTAATCTCTAATATTCAGTGTGAGTCATTTTCAGTGAAACAATATACACAACATCTGTATGAATTATTTAATATCTTAATAATCTTGAAATTCTTTACAATTTTGCACTTTAAAATTTTTGACCAGTGGAAATACTTAAATTGTATCCAATAATCATATTTTGTCCCAAGAAATTTTGTAACAGAAATATAAATTCAAAATATCTTAAATTAATACAGGAATTCTTAAAACACTCTAAGAATGTGATAGAGAAAACAAAAAATCATAGCTGAACACCACAAGATTCTGGTACTAGAAAGTCAAATATCAAGAACTCAGGACATAGATTCACCTGGAGATATATAAACTTTCACTTTCATGCTCTCTGAACACATACTTCTTTCTCTTGCTTCTTTGAAGTTGATGAGTTTGATCTAGTTCTGTGGGAAGGAGTTGAGGCTTGGCTCCATGAAGAGAGCTTATGAGAGGCTATTGGTAAAGCCTAGTTGCAGTAGAAGACAGCAATGCTTTGGAGATGCTAATACCTTGAAATGACCACCAAGAACAGCAGCAGCAGTTGAGTACAGGCAGCTGAAACCTACGAGGTGTGTGCTACAAAGGGCAGAGATGAAGAAGTGACCCAAGCCTTTAGAGGAGCCCTGAAGATCTTAAGTGGATCTGAGATATTGGACAGTTAGAGTTTGATTTTGATTTTGATTGTGACTGTGCCGTGATATTTTTTCCTTCTTGAAGTAAGAAAGTATTGTAGTGGAGTCCACAGTTAAAAGACTTTGAACTGTAAAAAGATTAAATTTTTAAAAAGATTGCATATTTTAATGGGAGTGTAATTTTAGTGCGTAAGAATTTGTAAAGACTGTGAGACTTTTAAAGTTATTTAGATCTTGCAGAAGAATAAGAAAGTAAGGGTCGAGGCTTAAAAGTATTGTGTTTGTGTGTCACATTGACAGTGGGTCAATTATACTGGCTGGTTTTGTGTGTCAACTTGACACAAGCTGAACATATCACAGAGAAAGAAGCCTCTGTCAAGGAAATGCCTCCATGAGATCCAGGTGTAAGGGATTTTCTCAATAAGTGATGAAGAGGGGAGGGCCCATTGTGGGTGGTGTCATGTCACGGCTGGTAGTCCTGGGTTCTATAAAAAAGCAAGTTGAGCAATTCAGGGGAAGCACACCAGTAAGGAAGCAAACCAGTAACATCCATCCATGGCCTCTGCATCAGCTCCTGCCTCCAAATTCTTGCCCTTTGTGAGTTCCTGTCCTGACTTCCTTTGGTGATGAACAGCAATGTGGAAGTGTAAGCTGAATAAACACTTTCCTCCACAACTTGCTTCTTGGTTATGATGTTTTGTGCAGGAGTAGAAACTGTAAGACAGAATGCTACAATGGCATGACTTCCTTAATTGTGGCCTGAAATGGTTTCTCTATATAAGCCCTCATCACAGTCCTTCACGAGTCAGTTCTAAATTTGCAGGGATAAAATGTGGTTTCTCTGAGTAAACAGATCATGTGTGTGTGGGGGGGGGCATGCGTTCGCTCACACACATGCATGTGAGAGAGATAAAAGGAAAGATCATGAAACTTAAGATATTACAGTTTTGCTCTTATTTCAGTGATTAATAATAATGTAACCTATGTCGAAATTGCTGACACGTTGGGTAGAGTATAGTACAGCAATGAATTTAAAATGAATGACAGAAAAATGTATTATTAATTACAGTTCAGTACTTTATGTTTAATATACAGACACTAAGTCACCTCTTATATTTATGGTTTTATAATTTATGTTTAACATTAAATTTCCTGTGGACTCATTTGGATGAAAGACATTTGATAAAATATGAATAGTTTAATGGCTAACATTCAGAAGTTGCATGGTAAAATGAATAAATGACATGAACAATAAAACAACAATGACAATAACAAACATGTTCTGTTGCAGAGCTGGCTTTTATTTTGAATATATTTTTAATGTTATGATTAATCACTGGATAAATTACATTTATTTATATATCCAGCTTCATATATGACAACACTGAAACCTCATTTAAAATGTGTTGTTTAAGTAATCCATACTTAATGATCTTGGTAAAATAGATGCATTGCAATGCATGTGTGTATTTGTATGTTTATGTATGTGGAATTTGTGAATGTTTGGGTCAAAGCCTATAATGTTCATCGTATTTCTATTTTAAAAATCATTAGAAACTATTTCAGTTGATAATGAAAAACAATTCAGATTCTCATTTTATTCACTAAATACGGAATTATGAAAAATATTTAGAAAAGAGACAAATAGGAAGAATAACTTAAACAGACTTGCTTAGTAAAGTAACAAGGATTGGGAAAACTGAGTACACATAGCCATTATCTCATTAAAATCAAAGAAACCTTTAAAAAAGTGTTCTATACCATATGTTTTAGATAATATTCTTTAATGAAGACAATTTTTCTAAAACTTTATATTAGTTTTAGGCTAATGGCATTAATGTATTCTTCAGGTAAATGGACAAAAAGAGAGGTGTGTGAGAGCATTCACAAAGTTCAATTGCAATTCAATGATAGCATTCATTAATTCAAATTTCTAGAGTGATTGAGCCAACTTATATATTTAAGAAACCAGGAAAGACAAAAACAAGAAATTAGTGTTTGTTTGCCATCTTCCTATGCAGAACATACTCTTATTTTCCTAAGCAATAACTACTATGCATACTAGAACTTGTGAATATCATTTAGAAATGCATGAATGATTTGCAGTGAATTAGAAAGTAATAAGCAAAATAGTGTGGCATTCTAAATAAAAGTATAGCTATGGAGCTGTTTGCTTAAAAATCAGTAGTGTTTTTTCCTTGGTGGGTATATGTTTAGATTTTCAGGTAACACCAACACTATCAGCTTGTACACACATAAAACTACTTGGTTGTGTTATCTGTAAATTTTATTTTGCACTGGGAGGACAGCATGTAATTCATTCTTCATTCATCTCTTTGTGCAATTGCTTCTCACTTTATTTCATTTAACATTGTTTTAGTACAGATTCCCCTAATATAAGAGTACATAAAATAATTATATAGCAAGCCTATTTCACTCCTAGGACAGAGAGTTCATGGCTAAATAACTTATCACTGAGCTTTGTTGCTTCCATTTGGGGAATTTAAGCTGTTTCAGAAAAGAGGCAACAGTTATTCTGTAAGGGTACCTCAAACTAAAAATACAGAGTCTAATAAAGGCCGACCAAGTTTGGAAAATGTGCCTCAGAGATAACTAAGAGGATCAAAATTAGCTACATGTATTGAGCCAGTGTTTATCTCAGTCACATTCAG
>NW_021624593.1:0-578 GCF_004785775.1 Grammomys surdaster
TGGATGTTCGACTCTGCCACATCCTCTAAGGCATGCCACTTCTGGATCGTGGGTGTGAGCAGGTGTTCCAACAGTGACTTGATGTATGTGCACATGCCGACATACCATTGCAGGTATGATGGACTGAAGATAACCCATGTTCCCTCTTTGTACAGATACCAGAATGCCCACTACTTGTGGCTGTTCTTGGTTGCCAGTTTTACTGTGTCTGGAGTTAACTTAAACCCAAATTGCGGGTACACCTGTGAGGTATTTTTCTTAATTAAATCATTTGAAGTAGAAATACCCACCTTTACTCTAGATCTTCTGGCTGAAAAGATCCAGCTTGAATGTGGGCCACACCTTCTGCTGGCAGTCTACATAAAGGACACAGAAGAAGGAAGCTTTTGCTCTTTGACTGCTTGCCCTCACTCTTGTCGAAAAGTTCATTCCTTTGCTGGCATTAGAGTCTATTTCTGCAGGATTCTGGTGTATGCTAAAGACCAGCTGAGACATCTAGCCTCATGGACTGAATAACTACAGGAGTCTTGGACTTTCCCTTGGTAGGCCATCATTGTTGGACTAGCTGGACTATAGAC
>NW_021624593.1:678-1551 GCF_004785775.1 Grammomys surdaster
CGATGCCAGTTAGACAGGATCTAGAATCACCAACCTCTGGGCATATTTATAAAGAAGTTTCTAGATTGAATTAGTTGAGGTAGGTAAGATCTTTCTAGAAATGGAGCAGCATCCCTGGGGGCCAGAAAAGCCCTAGAAACTTGTTGCTTAGGCCAGGAGAAGTAGGTCCCTAAAGCCAGAGGCAAAGGCAACTGAGCTATGCTCATCCCCAGAGATGAAGGAGTGATGGAAGTCCGTGGCAGGCACATAATGGGTATCCAGTTCTACTATGGAGAACAGGCATGGCCTCCAAAGAATGGAGTCAGTTCCAGGTTTTTTGGTCAAAGTTATAGGTCACAGAGACACAGGTTAGTTGTTCTTAAGGCTCCCTGCAAATGGTCATCTAAAGAAGGGGCAAGAGTTCCATTTCTGTTGTCCACAGATGGAATAGGTTTGAATGAAGGCAGGTTTACTGGGCTGGGGATGCAGGTCAGTTGACTGAGTGCTTGCCTAACATACACAAAGCCCTGGCTTCATTCCTCAGCGGAACACAAATCAAGTGTGATGCTTAATGCCAACATTCAGGAAGTGGTTACAGGAAAATCAGCAGTTCAAGGCCATTCTCTCATATAAAAGGAGTTTGAGGATCCCATGAATTACAGGAGACCATGTCTCAAATACAAATGGATGAATGAATGAATGAATGAATGAGTGAGTCAATAAATAGGTTTGTTTTCATCCTGGCTTTGTTTCAAAATTAAGAGTGGCATTTTCTGGTGTCATTATGAAGTCCCCAGATGGTGCACATGGTCGAATGGTGCAAAGCAACCTGTGTGGATGTGTATGTGCACACATGTATGTGCATGCCTTCTGTCTCTCATGTGCACACATGTA
>NW_021624594.1:0-3925 GCF_004785775.1 Grammomys surdaster
AGGGCTATACATAGAAACCCTGTCTCAAAAAAAAAAAAAAAAAAAAGGAAGAAAGAAAGAAAGAAATTCATATCATATAATTTAAGCCCAATCCCCATTCCCCTCCAATAACAAATTATTTTTAATATTAATTTTTTTTTGAAAAATCACAAATGACACATTTTCTTTTAAGAATTATAATAGAAAGCTTTCCTAGCTGGGTGTTGGTGGTACATACCTGTATCTAGCATTCTGGAGGCTGAACCAGGAATATTTGGCTATACAGTTCAAAGGCACCTGGGATGCAAGACCCTGTCCCATAACAACCCAGTGTAGTAGCATTCACCTGTAATGTCAGCACTCTGGAGGTAGGATCAGAACTTCAAGGTCAACCTCAGCTACATAGCAAGTTCGAGACCAGCCTTGGATACATGAAACCCTATCTCAACCAAAACCTAAAGAAAGGTAAAGAATAATGCACTTAGATGATGTTTTGTCTGCATTTCTGTTGCCATGGTAACATATTCCAGTAAAGGCAACTTTAAGGAAGACAGGACTTATTTGACTTAAAATTTCAAGTTCTAGTCCAGCACTGAGGGGAAGTCCAAACAGGAACTTGAAGCAGCTAGTCATATCTATTGTCAAGAATAGAGAGAATGCATGCATGTATGCTTACTTGTGCTCAGCATCTCTCTCTACACTTTCTGTAGTCCAGGACCCAAGCATAGGGGAAGGTGCCACCCATAGTGGACAATTCCCTACAGACATGCCCAGAAGCCAACCTGATCTAAACAATTCTTTATTGAGCCTCTTCCCAAAAGAATCTAATTTGCATTATCATGTTGACAGTTAAAACTAATGACAACACAGCTTCACCCTTTTATAAAACACAGTCCAACTTTTAAAATATTCATAGTTTTAAACGATTACATTTTAAAAATCCAATCTCTTAACTGTGAACCCACTCCTATAAAAAAGAAGCCCCCCAATAAAACTTATGTATTTCCAAAATGCGATAGCACATAATAAACATTCTCATTTCAAAATGGAAAGACAGAGTGCTAAATACTAAAATAACAACATCAAAGCAAACCCAAAATCCAGCAGCAGCTTTGTCTGGCATCTGGACCTCAGATTACATCTTTGGGCTCCAAAAGTTTAGCCCCCTTTCTCCATTCCTGCCTCTTATGGCTGCCAACTCCTCTCTTATTCGTAGGAAGGTAGTTCCACACCGGTGGTCCAATGTTCCCATGGTCCATAGTCTTAGGATCGTAACTTCGATTTCTCAGCTTTTTTTTTTTTTTTTGAGACAGGGTTTCTCTGTGTAGCCCTGGCTGTCCTGGAACTCACTCTGTAGACCAGGCTGGCCTCGAACTCAGAAATCCGCCTGTCTCTGCCTCCCAAGTGCTGGGATTAAAGGCGTGAGCCACCACTGCCCGGCGATTTCTCAGCGTTACTGAACAGTCTTATAGAGCTTCTCATCTTGCTACGTGGCGCCTGGTCGCAGCAGTTCTCATGACATTCTTAGGCTTACATCATGCGTGCTTTTAAGATCAGTAGCACACGGACAATGCTTATGACACCGCCAGACCGTGCTGCCAGCTGGCGAGGTAACCGAGTCACGGCCGTATCAGATTCTGTGAGCTGACCAGGAAGAAACACTTTCCTATGTAGTTGCTTCTGAAGAACGGGGAACCTCGGTAGCTTGGGATCTCCACAAGGTGGTGCCTCCGAAGAGGTCAGAGATCCTTGACCTCAGATTAGCCTTCCTATTGTCCCGATGTAGCACTGGACACTTTACTTCAGTGGTGCTGATCTCCGTACAGGCCTGAATGCCAGCCAATCCAGTCTATCATCCTTCAGTTCAACTTACTCAGCTTTTCAGGACACGGGCAGACTGCAGCCAGTTTCTTGTCCAAAATGTCACACAAATGGCCCTCTAACCCAGTTCCTGATAGAGGTCTCTGTTCCTTTCACAGCAGTGACCCTACTTCTGGTATCAATTTCTGTTGCCATGAAAAAAATACTCTGACAAAGCGAGGCTTAGGAGAAAGGGAGGTGACATTGCTTCACAGTCATCACGGTGAAGTCAGGACAGCAAAAGCTTCAGAGAGCTAGTCACAGCAGATGAAAATATAAGTTGTGGAGAAAGAAACATGAACTTCTTTTTTTTTTTGAGACTGGATCTCATATACCACAGACTGGCCTTGAACTCAAGATACATCTGAAGAGAACCTTGAACTCCTGATGCCTCTGCTTCTACCTCTACTTCTACTGAGATTGCAGCCTTAGCATCAATCACACCAGGTTTATTTGGTGCTGATGACTAAACCCAGGGTCTTGTTTCTCTATGTAGCCCTGGCTGTCCTGAACTCATTTGTAGACCAGGCTGACTTTAAATTCACAGAGATCCACCTGCCTCTGCCTCTGAGTGCTGGGATTAAAAGCATGTGCCACTATGCCCAGCTGACATGAATTCTTGATGAAAAGCCTAATGTCTTAGTTATTTTTCTATTGCTATGACAAAATACCATGACCAAGACAGCTTATAAAAGGAAGTGTTTTTATAAAATAAAACATTTAATTAGACTTACAGTTTCCCAGAGCTGGAGTCCATGATGGCTGAGTGAAGGAGCAGCTGGAAAGTCATCTTAAACACAACCACAAGGCAGAGGTATTGGGAATGTTACAAGTTTTTTTGAAACCTCAGAGCCAGGCCCCAAAGATTTACCACCTCCAGCAAGACCACGCCCCCACAGACACACCTCAAACATGGCCACACCTCTTAATTCTTCCCAGATCATTACACCAAGTATTCAAACATGTGAGCTTATGGAGGCTTTTCTCATTTAAACCACCACATGTTGTGAAGAAAGCAGATTTCTCTGTGCTATCAGTATTCAGATACTGGGAAACCAAGCAAACTTTGTGCACATCATCACCTGCCCCATGCTAGCTGCCCCATGTCAACATACAGCTCCTCCTTCACCTCGGGCAGGTTTTTAACTATAAAATCCCTAGAACATATAGCTTTCCTGAGGGTTGCTTTACTGCCTATGTGATTAAGAAGTCTATAGTATGCTGGGTTTTTTTTTTCCTTTTATTGAAAACTAGGGCTTTCTTTTCTAATATAATATATCCTGATTACAATTCCCCCTTCTTTTCCCTCCAGTTCCTCTCAGTTTCCCTCCCATCCTGATCCATTCCTTTTCTATCTCTCATTAGAAAACAAACAGTCAAACCTGGTATAAGTGGTACACACCTTTAATCCCAACACTCAGGAGTTGTGAATCTCTGAATTCAAGGGTCAGCCCAATCTATAACTCAAGTTCCAGGCCAGAGAAACTCTGTGTAGGGGGAAAACAAACACAAACAAACAAATAAACAAAACCTCTCCAGCGGGCGGTGGTGGCGCACACCTTTAATCCCAGCACTTGGGAGGCAGAGGCAGGTGAATTTCTGAGTTCGAGAGTTCGAGGCTAGCCTGGTCTACAGAGTGAGTTCCAGGACAGCCAGGGCTGCACAAAGAAACCCTGTCTCAAAAAAACAAACAAACAAAAAAAAAACCACTAAACTGGAAACTATGACATGGGTACAAAGGACCTGGTGGAGACCCATGTGCATACTGCCTGTCCCTGTGTGTTCATGAGTACATCAATCTTGCTGATTTACAGGCCTTGTTTCCTGGGCATCCCCCACTCCCTGAAGCTTTTACATTCTGCCTCCTCTTCAGCAGGAATTCCCTGAGGACTGAGAGGAGGGATTTGGTGGGGGCATCTCAGTTAAGGCTGAGTGTTCCAAGGTCTCTCACCCTCTGCATAATGTCTGGCTGTGGTCATCTGTATTTGTTCCCATCTGCTGCAGGTGGAAGCTTCTCTGGTGATGGCTGAGCAAGGGATGATGGATGGATCTGCTTCCCTGACCAGAATGCCTGTATGTATAAACT
>NW_021624595.1:0-1661 GCF_004785775.1 Grammomys surdaster
TTTATTTATTTATTTATTTATTTATTTATTTATTTATTTATTTATTTTGAGAAAGGGTTTCTTTGTGTAGCCCTGGCTGTCCTAGAACTCCCTCTGTAAGTCAGAGTAGCCTGAAACTTGGAGATCCACCTGCCTTTGCCTCCCAAGTGCTGGGATTAAAAGCGGGTGCCATCACTGTCCAACATATTTCTGTTGTTTAATCCACCTAATCTGTAGTATGTTTAGGCAACACCAGCAAACTAAGAGAAGAGGCAGTGGTGGGCATCATCCCAAGACAGACTGCAGGGTTAGGAGAAAAGACTAGGTTGGGGGACTTATTGCTGGTGGGAGAATAAAAATTCATCTTTAGAGGAAGGAAGGATACAAGCAGAAAGCCAGCGCTATGCCTGTTTTAATCAGGGTTTTCCAGAGGAACGAAACCAATAAGATGGATATGAATTATACAGGGGCATTTAATAGACTGACATACAATACGGGCTGGCTAGTCCAACAGTGCCAGAACCCGCCCTGTGTGTGGCACCACAGTCCATAAACCTGGGTGTCCCAGCAGTCTTAAACTGAAGCTGAAGGCCCAGGACTCCGTGGAGAACCCAGTCTTCAGTCCACTTTGGAAGGCTGAGTAAGCTGGGCTCTAATGTCAGCAGCAACAGCAACAATGGCATACGTGCACTCGCCAGCAAGAAACCAAGGCAGGCCAATGAAGCAGCACCGCTTGCCTTCTCCTCAAACCTATCCTGGACCACTACAGGAGAAGATGTTATCCACCCTGAGTGCCTGAGGGTTAACCCCTCCTGGAAATGACCTCACAAACCCACCCAGAGGCATGTCTCTTAGTTGATTCCAGAGGCAATTAAATTGACCATCCAGATTAAGCTGTCAGGATATATAATATATAGTAAGTTGTAAACTGCTTTATGTTTTGGTTTATATGTCTCTTGAGACTTGGGGAATGATAAATTAGATCTCTGCACAATATTTGACAAAACTAGGATTCTGGGTCTATAAATCCAGCAGATGGCAATTTTACTAAGGTCTGAACATAATGAACAACATACTTAAGACGGTAATTTTTAACCATTTTAGAGACCTATCAAAAGAGTACACATTTTAAACAAATCGTACCATATTACCCCTCTCAGTTCCCATCTAAGTCACTAGTGTAGCGAGAATTACATTACTGAAGTGTGTCATATGCCTAAAACCTCCTCAGAAGAGGGCTAAGGTTAAACATTTCACTTATACCAGATTCTACCAGAAGTAAGCTATAGAGAAAGCAGGAGACATAAGTTCTCTCTAAACAAATAAACGTGTGGTTTTTTTTTTCCAGTGCAGCTGATGCCGAAATACATTTATTTAGGTGGTAAACAGGGAGGGAGGCTTTGTTCTCACATCCTCTGACTGTCACTCACCCAAACCTAAGACTGCTCCCCAAAACAGTAACTCTATAATGCTTGAGTAGACACCAGATTCCCTTTGGTTTCCAGCGTGCTGTAGATGGGGCTCTCACATCTGCTCACGCCTGCTACACACCTCTGCTCTGCTTCTCTTTGGCTCTCAGTTCTGATGCACATGGTACTGGTTGGTTTTGTGTGTCAACTTGACCCAAGCTGAAGTTATCCCAAAGAAAGGAGCCTCCACCAGATCCAGCTGTAAGGCATTTT
>NW_021624596.1:0-2503 GCF_004785775.1 Grammomys surdaster
ATTTTATTTTATTTTATTTTATTTTATTTTATTTTATTTTATTTTATGTACACTGTTGCTGTCTTCAGACACACACCAGAAGAGGGCATCAGATGTCAATAAAGATAGTTGTGAGCCACCATATGGTTGCTGGGAATTGAACTCAGGACCACTGGAAGACCAGTCAGTGCTCTTAACCACTGAGCCATCTCTCCAACTCAGAGATCCCGTTATTTTAACCAACAAGCAAAGTCCTGCTGTTTGGTTCCTACATTCACAAGATCCTGGTCGAGAGGGAAAAGTTCATCATCACAAACTTCAAGCCAAATAATTTACTTTTCAAAGAAGAAACAAATTGGTGGTCGTGAGGGCTTGGTATAGTAGATAGCACATACCTTTAATTCCAGCAGAGGCAGGTGGATCTCTATGAGTTAGAGGCCTGTCAAGGTTATAGTCAGTTCCATGCCAGCCCAAGGTTATATGGTAAGACCAAAACCAAAACAATAAAAATTTAGGGTAGGAATGTGTGTGTCACAGCATGCTTGATGCTGTCAGAAGACAAGTTTAGGGAACTGTTCTCTCCTTCCACCATGTGGGATCCAACGCAGGTCATCAGACTTGGCAGCAGGTAACTTCTTCGTCCACTGAGCCATCGCACCAGCCTCAGGTCTGCTGATTTCTAACTGACAGCCTTAGGTGTATATGGATAGGACTTCCTGGGAGATGGGAGAAGCTGACATCCAGGGATTCTTAGAGAATGGAATTACTAGGGAATGCACAAGAAGCTTGGTCCTCAGGCACTGTCTTCGTCAGGGTTTTACTGCTGTGAACAGACGCCATGACCAAAGCCAACTCTTATAAGGACAGTATTTAATTGGGGCTGGCTTACAGGTTTAGAGGTTCAATCCATTATCATCAAGGTGGGAGCATGGCAACATCCAGGCAGGCATGGTGCAGGAGGAGCTGAAAGTTCTACATCTTCATCTGAAGGCTGCTAGCAGAATACTGGCTTCCAGGCAGCTAGGACAAGGGTATTAAAGCCCACGCCCACAGTGACACACCTACTCCAACAAGTCCACACTTACTCCAGCAAGGCCACACCTCCTAATAGTGCCACTCCCTGAGCTGAGCATATACAAACCATCACAGTCACCAAACAGCAGAAGCCCAGTCTCCTTCCACCAAGGTCCTCTAAAATAGTCATCAGCACACACTCTGATAAGGAGGTCTTGTCACACATGCAGGTCTCAGGCTCTGGGACACACCTCTGGGGAGTAGGTGTTTAGTAAAGAGTTGGCCAAAGCAGGAAGGTATTCACCATAGATGCCATTTGGGTTTAGTTAGACTTTGGTCGGGTATGTTCCTTACCGACAGTTTTTACTTTGTGTATGTGAATAGCAGGAAGGTATAATGGTAGGATTCAGATTCATCAGATCGATCTGCTCAACCAACCCCACTCACCAGAAGATCCAAGGCTGCTAGGGCTTTCCATTGCTGTGATAACACCGTGAACGAAACCGCTTGGTGAAGAGCAGGTTTACTTTCCTTTACAGTTTGTAGTCGATCATCCACGGATGTCAGGGCAAGAACTTGGAAGCAGGAACTGATGTAGAGACCATCAAGGAGTGCTGGCTTCCTCAGCCTACTTTCTTCAACCATCCTAGACCATCTGCCCAGTGGTGGTAGCATCACAGTGGGCTGTGCCCTCCCACATCCATCATTAACCTAGGACACATCCTGCAGACTTGCCTACGTGCCAATCGGATGGAGGCATTTTCTCAGTTAAGGTTCCCTCTTCACACATCTGTCTAGGTATCCATCAAGTTGACAAAAGGTATCCAGCACACCGGGAGACCTAACAAATCCTTGCGGCTGTTTCCTCAGACCTCTGGTGCCTGGAAAGGACAGACCTGGAGGGTCAAGGATGAGATCCATAATCTGGCAGGCTAATTCCAGTCCTGGCCATGTGGGTTTGTAGAGTGACACTGATGGCAAACAAAGGGACTTAAACCCCAGAAGATCAAGTCAGGAGTTAGCTCTTGGAAAAATGTTATGGCCTCAATTATGCCCCTACTTCCAATTCATACATTGAAAACCCTTAGGACTTCAAACGTCACTGTACTGTCTATTTAAGGTAACTAATGTAAAAATGAAGCCATTAAGGTAGAAAATGAATGCTTAAAAATGAAATTTTAAGCCAGATTCATCAGATTCATCAGCTCGACCATGCCTACTCACCAGAAGAACCAAGAACTCTAGGGTTTCTATTGCTGTGATAACACCATGAACAAAACTGCTTGGTGAAGAGCAGGTTTACTTTCGATTACAGTTTGTAAATGAAAGAAGAGGGCATCTGACAGTTGGGAGAAGGAACCAAACTTTTTCACAGCTTGATCCTGTGATCCTGGACTTGTAATCTCCTCCTGAACTGAGAAACAAATTTCTTCTGTTGTTGGGGTTTCTTCTTTGGATGATCTTTTATTTATTTATTTATTTATTTATTTATTTATTTATTTATTTATTT
>NW_021624597.1:0-23134 GCF_004785775.1 Grammomys surdaster
GGACTTGCTGGCTATCAGCTTCACCCAAACAAACAATTAACAAGCAAGCAAACAAACAAACAAACCCTGAGCTCCAGGTTCAGTGAGAGATTCTGGCAGAAGAGCAGAGTGTGATAGAGTAGGGGAGTTATTGTTCTTCTCTGGGATCTGTGACTTAACATAGATGTTCAAACATGCAACACACATACATACATTGCAACACAGATACACAACAGGCAGGCAAAGAATTGTATTATTAGATTTCAAGTCCTACTGCTAGCAACATCCCTCCTCCTGTGAGCCTTTCCTCATGATTAACTGCAAACCCCCTCACCCATTACGCTACTTTGACATATTGTAATGCAAAATGTATTCATTCCAGCTTCAATCTTTTTTATCCTGTTTAGTAGTGCATATACTGCTCAAAAGTTCAACCTTCATGTTTCTTTTGAGATCCAAGGCCATCTCTAATATATGAGCCCTGTAAAATAATAAAAACAAATGACATCATTGCAAAGTTCAATGGTACTGGATAAATGTTCTCTTTGTAAAAGGGAGGAAGAAGATGGGTACACAACATGGAGAATGTGTTGAAGAAAGATGAAACCTCAGCTTAACTGACTGAACTTCAAAACTAATGGAGCCCAGTGAATAGGAAAACCAATCATTGTCACCACAAGTGAAAAGGCTAAAAACATCAGACAAATGTCAAGTGAGAACAGAAGTTAATGATTTTTCTTAGATACATATCCTAGTAAGAACAGTATAGTATAAAACATTTCTATAATTTTATCTGTCATATGAACACACATCCTGTGTTCTTGGGGCAATCATTTTCTTAGGTACCTACTGTAGAAATGAATATTGAAGTGAACAGTGGAAACATGACATTGTTTCAAGGGAACAAAAGAACGGAAATAACAGTGTTAGAAACATTCCACGAAGGGCTCAAAGCACATTTGTGTGAGGAAGGCAAACCCAACAGTAAATGGAGGCTATAGGTAAGAAATAAATGAGTCAACGAAAAAGCTAAAACCAATCCTTCTCAAGTTCTCCTTTCATTAGCTTACATCCAGGAGGACTTTTCATTTACTTACGTGAAAATTTGAATCAAAGCAATACGACAAGTATTTTCAATGAAACCATGCCCAACTCAAATATTAATATGTTTTATTTTTGTTCAGTTTGTTTTATTGTTGAGAATATCATATATTCATCTATATTTCTAAAGTGCTGCTTTTGTTATATATGTAACAATCTTTTACACACACACACACACACACACACACATATATAAACAACAATAATACATTCGTATGTAAAGGCAACCTAGTGAGTTAATTTAGTGTTATTTGTATGTACATAATTTTGGGGCTGCCCACTTGGTACCAGATAACCAATTTTGGGCTCATCCCTGGGGAAGCATAATTTTCTATCTCTTTGTAATTATCAGGAGCTTGTAATCCTTTGTACATGGATGGACTCTCTTAAGATTTTCTTCTTCCGTATTAAGTATATCTATTAATGTTGTCATTGTTCAGTTCTTATTTTATATATTCGTATGATTGTGAGGTATCATAAGTGTAGCTTCCATGTCATTTCTAGAAGATACTAAAAATCAATTCTGGGTCTTAGCAATCTACTAATGATCACAGGGCCATAGATGTAGGAGTTGTTCTATAGATATATCCTATCAATGCTGAAAATCCCACAATAAACTGTCCTCTGTATTTTGACTACTTGATGTTTTCTGAGATGATCTCTGCTGCAAACAGAAGCTTCTTTTACGAGGACTGAGTGCTGCACTTACCTGTGGATATAAGGATAGCATATAAAATGCAGTTGGAGATTACGCTGACTCAATAAATTGGCAGAAGTAGGTACTCCTCTAAGATCCATGACTTCGACAGCCCAGATAGTTTGCTAGGTTTCTAGTACCTGGTATGATTTGCTTCCAGTTGATTCAGTCTTATGTCTCATTAGAGAGCTTCTGGTTACCACCAAGATATCCATGCCACTATTACATCTTTGGGAGTATCTTTCAAGATTGTACCTAATTCGAGACTCCTCTCTCAAAACTCATTTTCATAGTACCTGAAAGTATTATGCAAGCTGTCAAAGGGGAATTGGTCAATAGTTCTAACCTAGAAACAGTACCTATGAAACACATGTAATGTGTGCTGATCGAATCTACCCAAAATTCTTTCTCCCTGAACTCCTCTTACAACCCATCAACCATTTTGCCTTCCCAACTTTGTGTGCTCATTTAAAGACAATGGACTGAGTTCACTTAGTGTTGCCTCTGTGTATATGGGGGATATGTAGAAGTAAATATTTATATAAAATCCCATTGTGGGGTTTCTGCTCCCCACCCCAATGCTTTGTGCTTCCAATGAAAGACACACACACACACACACACACACACACACAACCTTTATATTTTGATATGCTTTAAACAGTATAACAGCTGGGCCACTTCCACACCTCCATGTAGTTAATCCACCTCCCGCTGATAATCCTGAGTTATTATTTAAACTAAATTCTATATTCTACCTTGGCTGCCCTGGACCCAGAGGGCTGCCCAACTGGGCTGCCCTCTCTTGGCTCCTTCAGATGCAGGCTATGTTTCCATGTCCTCCACTATTTTCTGGCATGGAGTCTCTCTTCCTTCTCCCAACATAGTGGATCTCCTTCTTCTTCCTCTTCATCCTAAGCCCAGGATTCCTAAAAGTCCTGCCTCTCCCCTGCCCAGCCATTGGATATCATTTTCTTTATTGACCAATCAGAACTAACGGGAGGCAGGATCCCTCAGTGTCTTACATGCAGACAGTCATGTAAGCAATTTTGGAGACCAAAATTAACATTATAATACTAGTAGCATTAGGCCAAACCCACTATACAGGTATAGGGCCATCCACCACAGCATGAGTACAGGAGCCATTTCCATGCTGATATTTTGACAGTCTTGGTCTTGTCCTAGGCCTTCATCCATAGCTTCTGTGAGTTCAATTGTCAGAGGCTCTGTCATGTTAAGAAAATATCTTTTTCCTGCAGGTGTCTTCTACCTTTACTCTTACATTTTTTTCTTGCCCCCCTTGAATTGCTTTGGCCAACATAGATTCATGTGTTTGAATTATTGGCCACAGGGCATGGAACTCTTAGGAGGTGGAGCCTTATTGGAAGACTTTTTTCACTGTGTAGACGGACTTTGTGTGATTCTATGCTTAATCTCTGCCCAGTGTGGAATTCCAGTCTTTTCCAAGCTGCTTTCAGATCAATATGTAGAATTCTTGACTTCTATAACACCAAGTTTGCCTGCGTGATATACCATACTTCCCACCATAATGATAATAGACTAAATCTCTGAAACTGTAAGACAGCCCCAATTAAATGTTGGCCTTTACATGAGTTGCTTTGGCCATGGTGTCTGTTCCCACCAACAAACCCCTAACTAAGACAGAAGTTGTTACCAGGTACTGGGGTATTGCTTTGATAGGTCTGACCATGTTTTTATTGGGAGGAATATGGACTGTGGGTTTGAAAATCACTTGAATGATTTAAATGGGGCTTAATGGGCTATCCTAGTAGGAACATGGAAGGCAGTGGTGTTGGGGGAAATTTGAATTGTAAAGGGGCCTGGCTCAAGAGGTTTTCAAGGAGAAGTATTTTAGTATGTTGCCTAGAGACTGTTCTTGTGATAATTTTGAAAAAAAAAAAAAGTAGCTGCTTTTCCCCTTACCCAAAGAGTCCCTGAAGTTAAGGTGAAGAGATTTAGGTTAATTGCAATCTCAAAAGGGAATCTCAAAATAACATAGTTTAGACTTTTGGCCTGTGGTTCACTGTTATGAAGAACATTTTGCTCAAGTATAGCGAGCTTAGAAAGGAAAAATATAAAATGTATGGTTCAAGTAATGGGGCACCGGGAAGTGGATTGGAGCAAAATCCTACACACAAGAATAAAGTAAGAAGAATTGAGAGAGTATTACCTTTGGGGCAAGATCCCTCCCAGCTAAGCTTATTATCTATGTTTTTGCAGCTTTATGAGGTATAGTTATATCATCATGTTAGGCATTATTATGACATGATTATTATTTTCATTTGGAAACAATAATTTCCTATGAAATTGACAAGGTATGTACTGCAATGGATTGTCTTGGTTGTCAACTGGACTATATCTGGAATGAACTGCAATCCAGAAATGGAGGGTGCAATTGTATCCAGACCTTGAAGCATAGTCGCCATGCTTGTAAAGACCTTGTGAAAAGAAATTAAAGAAAAATTTGGGTTCAAGTGAGGAGCCTTTAATCCTAGTACTGTAGAAACAGAGGCATGCAGATTTCTCACAAGTTCAAAGTCAGTCTACAGAGAAAGTTCCAGGAAAACAAAGCTTATGCAATGAAGAATTCAGTGAAAACAGAAAGCCGGTGAAGATGTAGTAGACCAAAGGGGGCCATGTTCCAGCCCCAGGAAGCAGCTGAACTTGGCAGTTTCAGTCATGTGGCTCTTGCTTTAGAGTCAAGAGTAGAAGAGGTTACTGGGACAATTGATGATGCTCATTAGCTGGAACTAAAAAAATAGCAGTGATTAAGAAGAGACCAGCATCCCTGACATGAAATCTTCTGAGAAGTGTTATCTGAGAGCATAAAGAAGCTGTGTTCCAGAGATAAACATCTTGTTCTTAGCCTGGTGATTTGAGAATGACCCAAGTGGTAATGGTTTCGAAGGTATGAAGTTGTTATGGAGAGCAGCTGAAACTTGGCACTGTGAGAGGCCAGGCAAGGACAATGGTGAAGTTACAGCCTCAGTGGCAGTTGAAGGTGAGGCTTGGCATCATGACACATGTATAAGAGAGGATATTAGCCAAAGTGAAGCCTAGTTGTAGCAGAATATCCCAGTGTTGCAGAGATGCCAACACCACAGGCTGACCGCTAAGAGAGCTGCAGCACTGGAGTGGAACCCTCTGGAGCCTAGAACACAAGGTGTGTTTGCTACAGAGGGCAGAGGTAGAGAAGTGACCTAAGCCCTTTGGAGAAGCCCAGAAGATGATGCGTGGCTCCAGATCCTAGACATTGGCCATTGACTTATTTATACTATTACAGTTTAATTTTGCTTGTCCCAGATTGTGACTGTGCCCTGGATCTCCCATCTTGAAGAAGGTATTTAATTCAATCTGAGCATTTGCAGGCGCCAACAGCTGAAAGAACTTTTAAAAGAGATTTTTGGATTGTTAGAGAGGTGGGATATTTTAAACAGATTGAAATTTTAATATGCTTTAATATGTAAAGGCTGTTAGACTTTTAAGGTTATTTTATGTTTTTAATGTGAGATCTTGGGAATGAATAAGAAAGGAAGGGTTGTAGCCCAATAGTGATGTGTCTGTGTTTCAAGTTGACAACAGGTCAGTTGTACTGGCTGGTTTTGTGTGTCAACTTGACACAAGTTAGAGTAATCAGAGAGGAAGGAGCCTCAGATGAGAAAATACCTCCATGAGATCCAGCTGTAAGACATTTTCTCAATTAGTGATCAATGAGAAAGGGTCCAGCTCATGGTGGGTGGTGCCATTACTGGGCTGATGGTCCTGGGTTCTGTAAAAAAGCAGGCTGAGCAAGCCATGGGAAGCAAGCCAGTAAGCAGCACACTTTCATAGTTGGTCTTTGTATTAGCTTCTGTTTCCAGGTTTCAGCCCTGTTTAGTTCCTGTCCTGACTTCCTCCAGTGATCTGGAAGTATCAGCCCAACAAACCCATTCCTCCCCAACTTGCTTTTTGGTCATGATGTTTGTTTGCAGTGATAAAACCCTAACAAAGACATCATTGTCATGCACACTTTTTTTTGATTGATCCTCTTCTGCCTTTCTTTTCTTCATAACCTTTCATGGTTAATACTTTCCTTACCAATCCACTTTCAGTATGTTTCATTCTAATTAACCTTCACTCATCCTTGAAACTTCTCTCTAACCATCTCACGGTTCTCTTTGTAGCTCCTACAACCTATATGTAAACATGTAGCCATAGATAGATGCAGATTGATGCTTCTAAAGCAGCAGATTTGCACCTGAATTCTCTGAAAAATCTTTATCCTTCTCCATATCCGTCCTCTATCCTGCTCTTTAAACCTTCCTGTTCCATTATATCCCCTTAATCTTTTACAGATGAGTTTCCTGTATTGTCTCAAAAAATTCTGGTATTATCTATATTTGATGAATTCATAGATGTCAAGGACTCTAGGGAAAATGGGCACAGCTCTAGCGGTGTGCAGAGCAATGACCAGGGTTAACACCTTAAGGAGGCCCGTATGTGATGACCAAGTATCTCATAACTTTGGAATACTTGTAAGAAGAATAGAGGTCTACTTCTAGTTCATTTATCAAAATGGAAACCTGAAAACATCACTTTGGAAAACCCATTTTCCAGGTAAATATTTGCAGAGCTGAATGGTAATATTCAGTATCTACCCTCAAGTGTATCAGATCTTGCCTTTGGTATCAGATCTCCTATGGCTCAGATTTGCAGATGTAGTGCAGTTAGAAGTTGATGGATCGGGGTAGGTGTGACCATATTTTATAATATACATGCATTAAATTAAAAGGTTCAGAATTGCATACTTGATTGTAAGAATGCAATAGTTTAATATAAATTCATAGTGTAGAATTAATTATTAAATCAAGATTACAGTAGCAGTTATCATCATTGTCTAGACTGTGACCTTGAGATTTATTATCCCAATTGCCTTGTATCATCACTGCATATATTCACTCTGCTGCCACATATTTTGTGATATTTCTCCTGTCTAATTTAAAGATTAGATTTTTATGGCCATTAGCTTCTCACTTTCTACATAGCCCTGCAATTAGTAACTAATGTTTTCCATTCATTGTTTCTATGAGTGTGATATTTCCACATGTGAATGTCTTCCTATGGCTGTGTCTGTGTGTGTGCATTCGTGCATGTGTGTGTGTGTGTGTGTGTGTGTGTGTGTGATGTCTGGCAGATTTCATTTAGGTTAATATACTCCAGAACCATTCATCTGCTTGGCACTGGCAGAAATTTATTATTTTTAATGTTGAAATGGTATTTGGATATATATATATATATCTGTATTCCACATTTTTCTTGTTAAGGAACAAGAAAATTCAATCAAGCTACACTGAGGGTCAATTATATGTTTTTATTATTATGAATTATTATGATCTAGTAAATAAGTGCAGATATATTTTGGGCATATTTTCTTTCAGTTCTTTTGGGTATGTATGTATTGGTTCAAGGCTACTACAATAGCATATAGCCCAGAAGTTGTTCTGAGGACATCCACATGAGAGCTAATGTTTATACAATAATTGTGCTGATATTCCCTGCCAGGAATAGTGTGAAAATTATTGTTAACCTGTGCATCTTCATCTAGTATCATCTTGTTTCTCTAATGATAGTCTTTTTAATAAAAGTGAGGTGGCCTCTCATCTGGGTTTTAATATTTATTTCTCTAGTGATTAGTGATGCCAAACATTGTTTCACTGACAACTGTCATTTGCACATCAGTCTATGAATAAATATGTCCAGGTTCTTTGGCATTGTTTTAATTGGGTTCCTTTCTATGTTTTTCTGTATTGTCTTATTTCCTACTATAATTAGGATGCTGCACACTTATTAGATATATGAATTACTTACTTTTCACTAGTTTCTGGCAGTCTTCTTACTCCGTTTTCTCCTTTCTTGTGCAAAAACATTTTTAGTTTGCTATATGCTCATATGCTTATTTTTGCTACAATTGCCTATTCTATTTGCCTCATATTCATAGAATTGTCTTTCTGAGCAGTGTTGTAGAGATTTTGTACCAAATTCTTTCTTGTTTTATAGTCTGAGTTTCACATTGACATCTTCAACCCATTATTTGTTGATTTTTGTATGTAATATGAGACAACAGACTGAAACTGAAGCCTAGGATTTTTATATGTGTGTGTGTGTGTGTGTGTGTGTGTGTGTATGTATATATATATATATATATATATATATGATACAACAAGGGTGTTAATTGGAAAACTATTAGATCCTAATGCTAGACTTGAAGTAGGTGAGTTATTCTGTATCTACGTTATGAACTCTGTGGTTGAGTTTACAAAGGCTTCTTAAAGTCTTTGTACCTTCAAAAAGATCTGCCTTTACATTGATCTTTCTGAGACTAGAAACTTCAAACTCCTAAACTTAGGTATAGGTTTAGATTTTTCAAAACCTGCTTTAATAAGTGTTCTTAAATGTGCCAACCTCCCTTCTAGCCCATCATCCGGAGGTAGTAGAAAAGAAGGGAAATGTTCTTTGTGGTTATTACATTCTTCTTTGTCAGCAGTCCAGTACATCACCATTCACGAATCGGCAACAGCAGTTTGATCCAGAATAAACTATAATCAATTGGCCTGAGTCAGCCAGTGAAAGGCACAAGAAACCACTGGAATATCACAAGGTCTTTGGTGAGTTACTCTCTACAAAGGCACAATAAGCAAAGATCAGCAACATAACGGAAGACGAACCAATACAAGAGTTTTGGCAGCCAAGGCTGGCTAAATACAACAAGACTAACCAATGCCAGAGCTGCCTCCTACTGTCTGTGGGGTCATAACTATATTCTTTCTAAACATCATGTGTCTTCTCACACATCTGGTTCAGTGAAACATCCTCTCACCTGTATCTGCTAGAGTAAAACATTCTTTTCTATGTCTGCTTCAGGAAAATATCCTTTCACCTGTGTGCCCCAACAAAGCATCATATGACATAATTGAGTTTCCAATGAAACAGAAATTTCCACTTCACTTAGGCCTCTGGAATCAACGTCTAAACACTTCTAAGGAAACCTACCTTTCTTTGGCTATGGAAATGGTGATGGCCACTTTTAGGCAAAGTCCTTGATTGTTTCTAGGTTTTCTTAGGAACTCCCTAGCTCCTCCATACTTCAGTATGCATGGCGGCCCTGACTTCTAACTAGTGTATCGAGATGAATCACACAGTGTTACTTATGAGGATGTGCACTGTCTTCCAAAACAGCGTTTGTACTCCCTGATTCATAGAAGCTAATTTAGATATAATGTGTCAGAATGAATTTTAAGGTTGTAAGAATCCATCCCTGCAAATTTGGATCAGGTCAGATTTAATAACGTAGTTAGCGAGTGGATATTCTTTGACATTGTATCTTAGTGATGTAGAAAGGATTCATATTCTTTGTGTAGTTATTAGGATGGACATCCAAAGCTCAGCGTTTTCACTATTTAAGAAGTAGTCACTATTTTTAAAGTATCTGTTTTCCACTTCACATTAGTACACAGAATTACTTTCTGCTCAATGTCTCTGGAAGCCTGTTATGTATAAAGTCTTTACATATTCATGTGAGAAACAAGTTAGTAGATTAAAGGTATAAAACTATCAGTGTCTCTGAAGAGTGTTGCCCTCATCTTTTTGTTGGTCCCAACTTGGGGTGGGAATACTGGCCAATGAATCCAGAAAACTAAATACAATGATTATAATTGGATCCAAAGATGGCAGGTACCTTGTGGCTACATGGAAACTACAAATATGAAGGAGGTGGCAGGGTGATTGTGATGGTTTGATTTGAACAAGCCCTGACTGCATAAACTAATTTAGGTAGCTCCTGCTCTGTCCTCTTGCCATTTAAGATGAATTGGAGTAAAGTGGTCCTCATTAGTACATTTCTTGGAAAAAATGAAATGGAATCATATTTGCTTATTTCATGGCCATATTTCTATTTGACAAGACAGAGATTTTGGACTGGTCTGTCCATCACTGCAGGTGCCCTTAAATAACCCACATTTTCTTAACTCAATACAGATCTACAGACAGCTCATTTTAGTATGAAGAAGCTACACCTCAGTGTGTTTTCCTTTATTACAGCAGGGGTTGCACATACTTCTTGCAAGTTCTGATGTATCAACAGTGTTTGTGGCAACACTTTCCTTTTCCTTCAAAACAGGTGCCAACTACCACTTGAGAGCATGGGCATCTGGTCATGTGACAGGTGTCTTTGTTCTCAATGCATATGTTTGTGTCAAGGCGAGCAACTGCAAGAGAAGGAGAGAAAGACTTTCAAACTCTTGGCTGCAGCCGCAGTGGTCTTAGAATGTTTGAGGAAGTCACAAGAGTTCTACATAAAATACAATTTCTTTTTAAAAATCATTTAAAGAAAAAATCTCCACAATTGAGTTTTAGGACCTCTAATAGAAATCATATTTTTTTTTTCTGAAATCACTAACCAGAGAGATCCCCATTGCCATATAACTGTGGTTACTACATTAGAAAGCACAAATAGAGAATATTTTTTTTCTATTTATTTTGAGACAGGGTCTCAATCTATAAGCCTTATTGACTTGGAATTCATTATTTACATCAGGCTGGCTCTGAATCACAGAAAGACTCCTTTCTCACCCTCTTAGATGTTGGGAATGAAGGAAGAACATTCTCATCACCACAAACTCTTCAGTGTGACAGCGTTGCCATGGTGCTGGGAGGAATGGAGTGATGCTCTTCTTTCTCTGTCTCAGAACTTTCTCAGAGAAGCATCACAGCGTTAACCCGCTCACTTGCTAACAGTAAATCCATCTTCCTGAGTTCTGTCTCATAGCCTTTCTCTACATTTTATAGGTTCTTACTTTCATTGTGTATGATTGTTGAAAGAGCGATGCTCTAAATCTAATGTTGGCCTCTACAATGACCATCCCCAGTCAGACCTTCCAGAGGTTACCACTTCCAGGTTTTGTTTCCTTTTGTTATGCTGTGACTCTGAGAGGATGTTTTATGTGTTCTATGGTCCCTGGTGAAATATTTGCAGCTGATTGTCTGGTACTAGGAAGAGTAATAGAAATCAAGTTTTAAAAGGACATTGATGTGTTTGTTTTCTTAATGATATCATTAATCTAAGTACCGATATATATATTCCTCTTTGTTGTTGATCATTTTTAATAGTTCTTTTACATTTTCAGATTGACAAGATCTAAAGTCACTTGGAAGAAGGACCTCTTTTATACCTGTGGGAGATTCTCTTGATTGTGTTAATCCATATGGGATAACCCATTTGCCTGTGGATAGGACTATTTCCTGGGTAGGCATTATGAATCTTATAAAATGGAGAAAGAGAGGAAGCATGTACTCATTCATTGCTCTCTGACTTTGGACTGTGGCTTATTATAGTTTCCTTTCCAGTTGCCATGACGAAATATTCTGACAAAAACATGTTTTGCTGAGTTTAAAATCTAGTTTTCTGAAAAAAAAAAACCACTGGGAAGTTTCTTTGTTTCTTGGAAAGTTTGTGGACATCAGATGTCTTTCTATAGAGTTTAATCCATCAATTTTTAGCACAAGGGATAGATCTGTCTTACTGTTATGAAACTTGGGGTAAATGTTGATACTGCATTCAGAGGCCCTCAAAGTGTCGTGTCTCTCCTTCTCCTGATTCTATTTCCCTTCCATTCCTAAGCAGACGACTCAAATTTGTATGTAGAAGATGGGCCATTGATATTAGTCAACTGGAAATGAAGAAAGAAGTTCTTGTTAAGAGGTCACAATGGACAGCATTTGCAGCTTCCCTTGTCCTTCTAAGCAGTTGCCCTGGCCTGACCAATGGAAGGTTGCAGTGCTATTGTCTTACGTAGCTGGCATGTGGTCTCCAGATGGACTCTGAATGCAACTGTGTGAGGTTCTTGGTGAATATTTCAGAGGTCAGTGTTGAGAGCCAGGATGATCCAAGGATTTTTAACAGACTCTGATAACAGGGAAAGCTGTGTTCTTAACCAAAGTAAAGTCATCACTGGGGGCTGGGACTGGATCGTCAAAGAATCAAGACTTTGATCAGTCCCAAGGACACTGTGTGTTCAGTATGCGACACAGTTGAGATATTCTGCATTCTCTTTGTGCCACAATGATTGGTTAGCTTCCTGCTAACTTTTTTTCCATTTTATGATAGCTTTCTGCTGACTCTCCCATTTCCCTCCTGCAAACCATACATAAAGGCTATGCTTCTTAATAAAGTGTAGCATACGTCTTGGCATAAGGCATCAGCTCATGCAAAACCAATTGACCTGAAATTTTCTTTCTTCTTTGTTTCTCTCCAGTCCTCTACTGTCAGAAACCTGTAACTGAAGAATAGCCTGACCAGATCAGAGAGGTAGAAGAGAGGCCATCTGGTCATGGGAAAACTGCATGTTGAGGCACATAGAGATAAGGGAGGTGGAAATTGGAATCACAGACTCCTGTGTCCTGGAATATCCTCATCTTTGCCTCATTTTCAAGAGAGAAAATGGATCTAGCCTTAATGATACGTATATTCAGCCTTTAGGAAAAGGAAGAAAGGATTTGCAGATTTTAAAATCCCTCTGCTAGAGTCGTGTTAGTGAGAGAGGCAAACAATTTGCTAGCGAGAAAGCCAAATGGATCATCTTTTCAATTCTTGTTCACCGATTATTAGCCTGTAATTTTTCCCCAAATACATCAGTTTCTCAAAATGCCATTTTCCATTTTTCTGCAGTATTTAAAAACCTGTAGGGTTCTTCTAACTTTATGTGTGTGCGGCCTTTTGATTCCCACACCAAGCAATTCTTGAGGTTTTATTTTCTTGGATTTCATGATCCTCTCTGCACTGTCCTTTCAGCATTGTGTCAAATTCAAACCTCAAGGGTTCCCACAGGGCCAAATCCCAACTCATAGCTATTGGGCCTTGATCTACTGAGCACTGATTCTGTGATTGTGACTCCTTTTTTATTCTCAGGGACATTGTGAGGAATAAATTAAAACGCAAGCTCTTGTACTTCATTTTAAGTCTGTGCTTCCTACACATGGCCTTCAAGACAAGCATCATCTCTCGCCAAGTTACCTAATCTAAGACATCAAGTTCATATTCCCCATTAGTCAGGTGTATTGCAGTCCTGTGTTAAATGATCCAGTGAAAGGTCGTTAAGGAGTGGGTGCCTGTCTCCCGATAGAAATCTGGCCTTTATTGAGCCGTGCCTTCTTGAGGATAAAGAAAAACAGTTTCTACCAAGAAAATTTTCTAGATGACCATGAAAAGCAGGAGGTTAAAGATCTTGGAAATCTCTATTACTAGCTATTCACTCTGGCCAGGCTCATAGCCTGATATCTAGGACACAGGCTGAAGCCCTGGACGCCAGGTAGCTACAGGTTTTTGAGCCTTGGAGTTATGTTCCGCTATCACTCCTCAGATTCCAAACTCACTTTTCACCTGTTCTATAACCCAGTGTTCCCAGCTCTGGTGAGGGGTTCAGCAGGTCTTGGTACTTACCTGGGTTGTTTTGGAAGCAGGATAGAGAGAGGATCAGCAGCAGAAAGCAGGAGATCTTCATGATTGCTGCACACGAAGCTGATTAAAGACAAGGCCAGAGCTGGAAAGCTCAGCTCAGAGATGAACCCAGAACACAGAGTGCATCTGTAGTAATAGAGAGGCGGGAATAAGTAACCTTAAAGTTGACCTTTAAGAGAGAGGTGGCAATCTGAAGTAACACTCCAATAGCTAAGCTCTACGGTGTTTATCCTGAGGGTATCTCAAATCCTGAGGACATTCTACATCTTTCACCTGCGCCTACATTTTGCTCTCATCCTGGAAATGCTAATTACCTCTTGTCTAAACAGGAATCATAAATGCTCCATAGGAAACACACATTTTTTTTTTAAAAAGTAGTTATTGCCAAGATTTTTAAACTTATACTAATCACACATTGGTTGGTTTCACTCATAGTTTTTTCCCTGGTATATTTATAGTGCAGGACATGGATAGGAGGCAGAGGGAGAGGTCTTCCCAAGACTTTCATGTTATTATGATGTAAATGTCACCATTTAAGAAATATTGAGGATACATCATAAACTTTTAGAGGAAAGTAGTCATGAAATCGTTCCTGTATACCAAGAATTTGCTACAAACATACCATTCTAAACCCTGGCCAGAGCCAAGTAAATGGAGGCTGGAAATGATCCCGGCTCCTGTCTGTCTTTCTGTCAGCCCTTGTCAGTCTGCTTTCACCGACACACAACTGTTTATACTCTTCAACCTCTGGGGACAGCACTAGACAGTTATCACAGACATTTAAATAACGAGCAAAATGCTAATACCAAATATTGAATTATTTATTTTTTTGATTTTTGGGTAGGGTACTTTTTACAAGCTCAGGTGTTAAGCTGTTGATATTGTACAATGTCACCCATCATTATAGATGACTCTAAGTCATTTAATGCTGTTTGTTCCTGAATATAAATGTTCTCTGTGCTACAAATGCAGGGATCTCCTCACACACACAGAGCAGACAGGAAGGGGGCTATGTTATCTGATTTGAAGGCCTACTTCTGGTACCATCTCTTTTCCAGTGAACCTCTCTTTCCTAACTGCTGGCCTTATAGGCTACTGGATACATCATAATACAAAATCTACTCATTCCAGCTTCAAACCTCTTTATACTGTTTAATACTGCTTGCATTGTTCAAAAGTCCAATATTCATGTTTTTGTTGAGATTCAAATCAATCTCTAAAGTATGAATCTATGTAACAGAATAAAAACAAATGACACCACAAAGTTCAATGGTAGTGGATAAGTGCTCCATTTCTAGAAGGAAAGAGTGCTAAAGAAAAATGCAACCTCAGCTTCATTTAGTGAACTTAGGAACTTAATGGAGCCTGGGGGATAGGAAAACCAGTCGTTGTCACAACAGGTGAAAAAGGACTTCCTCGTGTTATTGGGGCCTGCCACCGCCAAAGCTTCTAGCCCGCTGGAACTATAGGGTCCCGAATGTGGGACCCACCACAGCGTGGAAGCCTCTAAAATTTTCCCCACATTTTGGCACCCAACGTGGGGCACAGACACCCACAGACTTCAAGAACTGGGCCACTCCAGTCTGCTACAGAACACAGCCGAGCTTCCTGCCCTGGTTGTCCGGTGCTGTGAGGAATCAACTCAGTGAAGATTCTGTGCTTCTCCCATGCTGACTAAAGCTGCAGCTGCTTAATCTCTCACTTGGAAGATCTCTGCGTTCCAGTCACGAGGACCCACATCTTCAAGCAAGCTGGCCAGGCCGCCGAGTCTGCTAAGCAAGTACAGTCTCTCCCACGGGTGCTGCTAGGGCCTCTTTCTTCTTCCCCTATCCCTCTCCTTTTCTCGGCTGTGGGTTATCTGACATGAACCCACATGCCCCCGTCTCAGTCCTGAGAGCCAAGGGCTTGAGACCAGTTGGTCCCTGGCTGCCTCAGAACACAGGGATCCCCAATCCCTCTCATTTTTCTCGGCAGTGGGTTGTCCGACGTGAGCCCACATGCCCCTGTCTCGGTCCTGAGAACCAAGGACTTGAGACCAGTCAGTCTCCGGCCAACTTCTGGCCCAGAGATCCCCAGTCCAAGCCTAGTCCCCAAGACTAGGCGGGTCTCTCTATCCTTTCTCCCTCTTTCTCTCTCCACGTGTTTCGGGCCAATGTTTTCTCTCTAAATCTTAACTACCACTAGCTCCTACCTGGCTCAAAAGACTAGGTCTCTCTCTCCCTCTTCTCCACGTGTTCCCTACAAAATGGCGGAGACTCCTTAATCTCCATTCTTTACCCCTCCCCCCCCAAAATCTCCCGCACTCTGCCTGCCAAGAGGTTTGCCCCTCCCCCAGGGGTTAACTTTTCATGCTCTGCCTACTAGCCTAGTATAAAATTCCCCCACTCCTCTGCCATTTGCGGCTGGCTGGTTACAGCCCAGCTGAATTGCCTGTAACAACAGGGTTGGCTCCTTGTTTACCCCCTCCCCCACTTCACCTTCTAGGTCATTTGCGGCCAACTATAGCTCAGCTGGCTTGTCTGGTAGCAGAGGGTCTGAGACTCAATCTGCACCACTTCGCCTCTGTTTACCTTACAGTTTCTTTCTCACAACTAAAAACTCCAGGCTGAGCCTAGAGAAACTGCCGCTGCCTGTCCTCCCCTCCCCCTCTGACTGAGAACAGTGAGCTGCTGACTCTAGGTGCTAGCCTCCAGGTGTCTCCCCGCCATGACTCAGTTTCACACAAGCCTTTCATTCCTTCTAACTTTCCTATTAATTCCTTCTAACTTTCCATATTAATTGCTTTGAGCTTTTCTTCAAAGTTAGCCTTTCTTTTCTCTAAGAAAAACAACAGGCAGAATTCCTTGGCCTCTCTGCTAGAACATCCAGCCACCACGTGGTAGCCCAACCACCACATGGAAGAACAGGCCTCTCCTCCACTACTTCTAAATCCGCCATTAATGCCTTTTCCCCTAACAGGAATGCCTAAAACAACAGTGTTTGTGCTTTTCAACCCAAAATTTTTTGCTTTTTGTTTAAATGTCTCCTTTTCACTCATTATATATTCCCAACATTTTTTTTTCAACTTTTAAAATTTCTTCAAGGTTTGAAAGTCATCTAAATCTACTTCCACAGGTTAAATCAACATGCTGATCACCATCTTCCAGCTCTTAATTAACAACTAGTTTCCTTTTACAGACAAACTGTTGCTGCCTACATAATTAATATGATTTTCTTCCTCAGTCAGCTAAAACAGACTCAAAGGTGACTTCTAAGACTAAAATTTCCTCAAACACCTTTGCTTTCTAGAATCTCAACGACACACCATGACATGCCTGATCCCAAGTAGCCTAATGCTTACTACATACCCTTTACAGACATCCCCCTGCTTGGGTGCTGCTTCCCTGTTGTGATTATTCTACAGGTGCTCCCACAAGTCCAGCAGAGACTTGTGGAGCCTCCTGGAACCTGCCTAAGATGCCATGCTGTCTTCTTACAGCCGCAACACCTGACTGCAGATTCCAGAGACACGCTGAGATCCAGAGACGCATGCCAAGATCCAGAGATGCTCACTGAACCCTATGGACAGATTCAGACCTTCCAGCTATAAATGGACTCTTTTGCCAAAGTCAAATAGCTAAAGTTACATGTTAGTGAGGAAAACGTAATGTCTATCTAGATTAGTCAGATATTACTACCCTCAAACTGTACCACATAAATTCAAATGATTCGATGATCCCTTGCCTTCCCTACCCCCCCCCCCAACTCCCCTTACCCTGTGACTTAATGGTGCTAACCCCTCTGGCCTACATAGTGCTTTCTTTTGACTTCCTCATTCAAAATTTTCAGTGACCCCCCTTTTTTAAAAAAGTAAAGGGGAGGAGATGTGGGACTGTGTAAGGGTATTCTGGGTCATGGTTGAGCAGGTGTCTAGAACCCGGAGACTCTGTAGACTCTTCGTGGGATTCTCCGTGAGAATCAGCAGGAGTTTGGCACTCCCCAGAATCCAGGATCCTGAAAAGCGGTCACGGTCTCCATAGAATTACATTGTTCAGTCACATAGGCCAGGCTATAGGCCTCAGGCCCTAGGGATTTACATACTAATGAAGGCCAGAGGGCAGAGCAAATTAAGCATGCCTCTCCCAGATCCTCCCCCAATCCTCCCCCTTTCTCCCTCCCTATATAGCTCAGGACTGCCCTGAGTTTTCGGGGGTACGCCTAGATCCACCTATCATCCGCCAAGACAATAAACCTTTTTGGAACCAAGGACTTCCTCGTGTTATTGGGGCCTGCCGCCGCCAAAGCCTCTAGCCCGCTGGAACTATAGGGTTCCTCCCAAATGTGGGACCCACCACAGCGTGGAAGCTCCTAAAATTTTCCCCACACATTCCCACTTTCTCTTCTATTAGATGCAGTATATCTGGTTTTATGTTGAGGTTCTTGATCTACTTGGACTTGAGCTTTGTACAAGGAAATAAAAATGGATCAATTTGCATTCTTCCACAAGCTGACTGCCAGTTAGACCAGCACCATTTGTTGAAGATGCTTTCTTTTTTCCACTGTATGGTTTTGGTTTCTTTGTCAAAGATCAAGTGACCATAGGTGTATGGGTTTATTTCTGGGTCTTCAGTTTTATTCCATTGATCTACCTGTTTGTCTCTGTACCAGTACCATGTGGTTTCTATCACTATTGCTCTGTAGTAGAGCTTGAGGTCAGAGACGGTGATGACCTCAGAAGTTCTTTTATTTTAACAATTGTTTTCACTATCCTGGGTCTTTCATTTTTCCAGATGAAGTTGGGAGTTGTTTTTTCAATATGTGTGAAGAACTGTTTTGGAATCTTGACGGGGATTGCATTGAATCTGTAGATTGCTTTTTGTAAGATGACCATTTTTACTCTGTTAATCCTACCAATCTATGAGCATGGGAGGTCTTTCTATCTTCTGAGATCTTCTTTGATTTCTTTTTTCAAGGATTTGAAGTTCTTGTTCTACAGAACTTTCACTTGGCTTGTTGGAGTTATACCAAGATATTTTATACTATTTGTGACTATTAAAGGGTGTTGTTTCCCTTATTTCTTTCTCAGCTCATGTGTCCTTTGTATAAAGGAAGTCTACTAATTTGCTTGAGTTAATTTTATATCCAGCCCCCTTGCTAAAGTTCCTTATCTTCCTCTGGTAGATTTTTTTTGGGGGGAGGGTTGCTTATATATATCATATTATCTACAAATAGTGATACCTTGACTTTTCTTTCCAATTTCTATCCCCTTGATCTCCCTTTGTTATTTTATTGTTCTAGCTAGAACTGCAAGTACTATATTGAATAAATAGGGAGAGAGTGGGCAGCCTTGTTTTGTCCCTGATGTTAGTGGGATTGCTTTTATTTTCTCTCCATTTAATGTTTGCTATTGGTTTGCTATATATTGCTTCTATTATGTTTAGGTATGTGCCATGAATTCCCGATCTTTCCAAGACTTTTAACATGAAGAGGTGTTGTATATTTTGAAGGCTTTTCAGCATTTTATGAGATGATCATGTGATTTTTTTTCCTTTGAGTTTGTTTATATAGTGTATTATGTTAATGGATTTCTGTATATTGAACCATCCCTGCATCCCTGGGATGAAGTCTACTTGATCATGGTGAATGATGGTTCTGATGTGTTCTTGGATTCAGTTTGCTATGATTTTATTGAGTATTTTTGTATCAATATTCATAAGGAATATTGGTCTGAAGTTCTCTCTCTTTTTTGGGTCTTTGTGTGGTTTAGGTAACAGAGTAACTGTGAATTAGGTAGTGTTCCTTCTGTTTCTATTTTGTGGAACAGTTTGAGGAGTGTTGGTATTAGCTCTTCTTTGAAGGTCTGGTGTAATTCTGATCCATCTGTCTTTATATGTTACTTGGCCTTTTTACCTTACAGCTTTCAGTGTTCTTTCTTTCTTCTGGGCATTTAGTGTTTTGATTATTATGTGATGGGAGGAGTTTCTTTTCTGGTCCAATATATTTGGAGTTCTGTAGGTTTATTGTACTTTTATGGCCATTTCTTTCTTTATGTTGGGGAAAATTTTCTTCTATGATTTTGGTGAAGATATTTTCTGGCCCTTTGAGCTGGTAATCTTCACTTTCTTCTATTCTTATTATTCTTAGGTTTGGTCTTTTCATTGTGTCCTGGATTTCTTGGATATTTTGAGTTAGGAGTTTTTAATGCTTTGTATATTCTTCGACAGTTGTGTTTATATCTTCTATGCCTGAGATTCTGTCTTCTATCTCTTGTATTCTGTTGGTGATGCTTGCATCTATAGCTCCTGTCTTCTTTCCTAGGTTTTCCATTTCCAGGGTTTGCCTCTGTTTGTGATTCCTTTATTGCTTCTATTTCCCTTTTTACATCTTGGACCACTTTGCTCAATTCCTTCACCTGTTTGAATGTCTTTTCCTGTATTTCTTTGAGCAAGTTCTTTGTTTGCTCTTTAAGGGTTTCTACCTTAGAAGTTAATTAAACCTTAGTGTTTATGTTTTCCTGTATTTCTTTAAGTGAGTTATTTATATCTTCCTTTAAGATCTCTATTATCTTTATGAGATGGGATTTTAGGTTAGCATCATGCTTTTCAGGTGTGTTGGGGTATCCAGGGCTTCTTGTGGTGCAAGAGCTGGGTTTGGTTCTGATGGTGTGAAAGTATGTTGGTTTCTGTTAGTTATGGTCTTGTGCTTAGCTCTTGCCATCTTGTTATCTTTGATGTTAGCTGCCCTGGGTGTCTCTGTCTGAAGCTTGTCCCCTGTGTACCTGGGTTGCAGCGGATCTCCTGGGAGTTCTGTGGCCCTGTCTGCAGCAAATCTCCTGGGAGTTGTGGTGGTGAAAGAATGGAGCATGCAAGCAGATCTACTCAGTTGCAGGTGCAGACCAGAAGGGAAATGTTGTTCCTGCAGAGGGGAGGGGGTTCCACATCCATTGGGCTCCTCAGGAGTCCGAGCTGCTGCAGTTATTTTGATGGGTGTCTTACCTGTTGCCCTGGCTGCATCAGGTCTCCTGGTAGATTTGCAGACTTGTGGTGTTGAGAGAGAGGTGCAGACAAGTAAATCAGCCCAGGCTCCGTGGAGGTGGGAAGGGAAAAGGCCTTATTTACATTTTGACTAGTTGATCACATTCTTCTTGGTCTGTTTTCTCCTTCCTTGTGACAAAAACATTTTAAGTTTGATTTACCCTCATTTGCTTATTTTTCTATAAATGTGTATCCTTCTTGGGTCATAGGTTTAGAAATGTCTTTCTGAGCAGTGTTGTAGAAATTTTATACCATATTTGTTTCTTGTTTTATAGTTTATATTTTCGCCTTGAAGTTTTCAATTATTTGCTGATTTTGTATATAATATGCGACAAGGGGCTGAAACTGAAACCTAGGATTTCATCCTGTGAGTTGTCTGGGTTAAAGGCTACATTGAATTGTTGTATCATAATATGTCTATGATTACAATGAGGATATTAATGAGTAAGCAATTAGACCCTAATGCTAGACTTGAGGCTGGTGGAGCTGTTCAGTATCTAAATTATGAAGACCCTGGATAAGTTTAGAAAGGCTTCTTAAGCTCTTTATACCTTCAAAAAACATGCCTTCAAACGACCTTTGTGAAGCTGGAAACTTCAAACCTCTGATAGCCCCTAGAATCAACTTCTAAATGCTTCTGAGGAAATCTCTTTCTTTGGCTAAGGAAATGGTGATGGCCACTTTTAGGAAAAGTCCTTTCTTATCCTGGGATTTCTCAGGACCTTCCCAGATACTCTGTAATTTAGTATACCTAGAGGTCTTGACTTCTAAATAGCATATCAAGATGAAGATGAATCACAAAGTGTTACTCATGAAGATATGCACTGTATTCTAAAACAGTGTTCTCATTCCCTGATTCATAATTTGGATATAGTGTGTCAGAATGAATGTGAAGATTGTCAGGAACTGTAGCCCTTCCCTGAAAATTTGGACCAGGTCAGATTTAATAATGTAGTTTTAGCTAGTGAATATTCTTACCTTTAATATTATACCTCAGTGATGCAGAAAGGTCTCAAATTCTTTGTGTAGTTATTAGGAGAGGCATCCAAAGCCCAGCTTATTGACAATTTAAGAAGTAGTCATTATTTAAAAAGCATCTGTTTTCCCCTTCACATTAGCACACAGAATTACTCTTACTCTCTGCTCACTGACACTGGGAGCCTCCTATGTATAAGGTCTTTTCAGATTCATGTGAGAAACAAGTTAGTGGATTAAAAGTATAAAGCTATCAATATCTCTGAAGAGTGTTGCCAGAGTCTCTTTGTTGGTCTCAACTTGGGGTGGGAATGGTGGCCAGTGGATTCAGAAACCTAAATACAATGATTATAATTGGATCCAAAGAGGTCATATGCCTTGTGACTGCAAGGAAACTGAAAATATGAAGGAGGCTGTAGGATGGTTGTGATGGTTTGATCTGAACAAGCCCTGACTGCATAAACTAATTTAGGTAGAAGTGACTCCATGTTCCTGCTCTGTCCTCTTGCCACTTAAGATTAATTGGAGTAAAATGGTCCTCATTAGTACATTTCTTAAAAAAATGAAATGGAATCATATTTGCTTATTTCATGGCCATATTTCTATTTGACAAGACATGGATTTTCAACTGGTCTGTCCTTTACTGCAGGTGCCCTAAAATAACCCACATTTCCTTAACTCAATATTGATTTATAGAAGACTCATTTTATAATAAAGAAGCAACACCGTAGTGTGTTTTCCTTTATTAAAGTAATAATTACATATTGTTCATGTGACTTCTGGTATACTAATAGCGTTTTTGGCAACACTTGCCTTTTCCTTTATAACAGGTGGCAACAAAATTAGTCAACCATGGGCATTCAAAGTAGTAACAGCCATTTTTATTTTGGACACATTTTGATGTGTCATGGCCAGTAGCTGTTAAAAGAAAAGAACAGAAAACCATTAGTCTCTTAGCTGTAGCTGGGGTCACCTTTAGCATGTTGATGAACATATAAGAGTTCTATACAAAGTACATACAAAAGAAAACATTTTATAACTTATATTTTGGACATGTAATAAAATATGAGCGGTCTTGAACTAGCACTCCAGGGAGAATTCCTCAGGTCAGTAGCCATATGGATTGCGGTTATTACATTAGAAAACCAAATGGAGAATACTTTCTTTTCTATTCATTTTGAGACGAGTCTCACTCTATAGGCCTCACTGGCTTGGAATTCATTATTTAGGTCTGGCTGGCTCTGACTCATCCTCTTAGATGTTGAGATTAAAGGAAGAACCGTGATCTCCAGCTGAAGAACATTCTCATCACCACAAATTCTTTAGTGGGACAGTGGTACCATGGTGGTGGGAGGAAATGGAGTGATGTTCTGTTTTCCCACTCCAGAACCTTCTCAGAGAAGCATTATAGCCTAACCCACTCGCTTGCTAACACTAAATCCATCTTCTTGAGTTCTGTCTCACATCCTTTCTCTACATTTTGGGGGTTCTGGCTTCTCTTGAGTATGATTGTTGAAAGAGCAAGGCCCCAAATCTAACCTTGACCTCTACAATGATCATCCCTAGTCAGACCCTCCAGAGGTGACCATTTCCAGGATTTGTTTCCTTTTGTGGAACTATTGGATGCTGGCATGACTCTAAGAGGATTCTTCATGTATTCTATGTTCCCTCATGAAATACTTGCAGCTGATTGGTACTCGAAAGAGCAATAGAAATCAAGAGATTTTTTGTTTTTTGTTTTTGTTTTTTCCCAGTATAGAATAGAGTTTTTTCAGGACATAGGGAGGGGAGTTAAGAGGGTAGTAGAGGCAGAGAAAGGCAGAGAGAGAGAGAGAGAGAGAGAGAGAGAGAGAGAGAGAG
>NW_021624598.1:0-2010 GCF_004785775.1 Grammomys surdaster
ATTAATTTTGAGAAGCAAAAGCAAAACCAACTTAAACAATCTATCTTTTCTAAAATCAACACCAAGCAGACCACCCCTATGTTACAAAGTTTTGTCACCAATTCTCTACACATGAATGCATGAAGCAGCTTTTAATCTCATTGAAGAGACATTGGTCTAAAATCTTATTTTTTATATACCTGGTTTCTGAACGACTCTAACACTGAGCTAGTTCTACGCCACCTTTCGTTATCAAAGTTGTAAATTTTTAATTATACCCAATAATTTAAGCCAATAGTCTATAACCAAGACATGTAGAACATTTTTATACTTTTAAAACCAATCTGAAACAACAATGAAATGGCTATATATCTTATTTTTAGATCAAACAAAATTTCTTGTCTTTCTAGCTGTAATTTCAAGAGAAAAGCACTTTGTCACAGAGGTTTTTCTAGGACAAAACGACTCTTAGCTTCCTTATAAAACCCAAAATGTTGCTGGTCTCTTTTAAAAGCAGCTTATGTCAACCTCAATTCCTGAAAAGACCTTTTTTAGCTCTCAAAGGTTGGATCAAGCAGTTTTAACGATCTTTCTTTTTGAACACGTAACAAACACAGAACATTTAGACAATGAAACAAAAAGCAAACACAACACGTGGACATTGGCGCGCCAAGGACAAGAGACAAAAAGGACTCTAAGAACTACAGAGAATTTTAGGACTTTTCCCGAATTCTCTGCTTCTAGATGAACTCTGAAATAGCCTTTTCATTCTTTTTGCTGACACAGCTCAGAGAGAGGGCACCTGTATTTTTTTTTTTTTTTTTAAAACTCTTTCTCTCTCTCTCATATTTAAAATGTAACTTTTCATCTCGTTCATTGGAGATGTAGCGGGCAGCTAATTTAACACTTCAATACCCTGCTTTCTAATTCTTTTTAACCCTGCTCTTCCCGCCTGAAGCGGCTTTTCGGCCACAGGCAATGCCTGTTTAGAATTCTCCTGACCTATGTTTCGCTGTTACCTCCTAGGCAAAATCTTCATTCACCTAGACTGACTCTCCCGAAACATTCTTCTTGTAAACACAGTTTCTAATTAACCATCATTATTAACCCAAGCACTCGATCTCGCGGCGTCGGCCGCCATCTGGCTGGCATCTTCCTCCCCATCCGTCTCTACATCTGAGTCCTCTGACTCGGAAGTTAGCCCCTCCGACTCAGAGCTATCACGCCGTAAAAACCCCGGCTCCTTTACCGGATAAAGAGATCTTTCTCTGAGGCTTACTTCCCTCTCTCTCCCAAGAGTGTTTTTCCTCTTATCTATCATCCCCGTGGGTTGGTCCTCGGGGAGGCCTGATTTCTTAAATTTCCCTTTTCTTTTCTGAATTCCTAAGCGCTTTTTTCCTTCCTCTGTTTCTGACAAGTGGGCCCGTAATTCGTCTGTCTCTCCCCAGTCCGCCGCCATAATCGAGCAGCTTTTCTCATCCTGCAAAACCAGAAGGAAGAATACCAGCACTGTCTGGGGAGGGAGACGAAAAAAATCAAGACCAAACATTATCTCTCAGAGAACATTACCCCGTCATACGGTTCTGGATTCACTCCACGCGTGAGAAAACGAGCGGAGGGTCTTCTTTAAGCAGCACCGGCGATCGATGGATTTTCCCGGGTTTCACAGCACCAAATGTGCGGGGCGCACGTGTAGTGGTCTCGCCGGCAAAAAACATACACACACGCGCGCACACACACATATCACACACACGCCAGAATCCTTCCGTATGAACACGTTTATTTCCCCAAAACCAAGATGGTGGAAGAAGACGAGAAGGCGTGGGAAAGCACTGCCTATATACCCCAGAGCGGGGTATTCACCCCCTGATTGGCTGCTTACTCGTAGCGCGCCAAACGCCGTGGGATGGGCTTAGTTTTGGCGGGCTTACCATGGCACATGCGCAGTTTACTTGGTACTAGGAAGAATTACGGGCGACAGCGCCACCTAGCGATGGCGGACTTTGTCAGCTCTCGTGGCGGCTCCCAACA
>NW_021624599.1:0-3660 GCF_004785775.1 Grammomys surdaster
CACCTAGCGATGGCGGACTTTGTCAGCTCTCGTGGCGGCTCCCAACAACTGCCCCTTTTTGTTTAAATATAGAGGGTGGCAGGGGTCCCTGGGAAGGTTTCGTAACTCCCACCTTTGGGGGGTCTCACGGCGGGTCTGAGTCTCTTTAGAGGGCGGTGCTCAAACTCTTACCCGTCACGGGGTCAGCCTCCCCACCCGAGGCTGCCCTGTCTTAGGTGGCCGAGCCTTATCCGTCCACTCCGTTATTGACTTACCAGACCTTCTATCCGTGGAACGAACACCTTAGTGGGCAGGGACTGTGTACAGAAATGTTTGAGGCTTTACAGGGTGTCTTTACCAGAAGCCCTAGGGTGTAGCGGCTGAGGAATCTGTCTACTGGCTATTTCTTTTTAGATTTGTCAAACAGGCACTGGCCACTGTCCCGTGTCTAGGCTGACTGACATTTCTTCACAGCCAGCACCAAAGAATGGTGAGCGCTCTGGCTAGGCTACGAGGGTCGCACCCACACCTGGCATTCTTCGAATGTGCGCTCCAGGTTGTGGCCACTCGTAACGCCTGTCACCGGGTAATATCACCATTCGTGGTATACTTCTGGCATATGAGATCAGCTTATTCCCGTCGTTGGGATCAATTGACAGCCGGTCTGGAGACAAAAGGATGGAGTTATCTAACTGACTGCCCTTAGTCTGTCTAGTATGGTACCAGTTATGACTCAAACCCACGGCCTGATCAAGCGAATTCCATCTTGGGGGAATAAGCGATCAAAGAACCAACAGTTTAAAACCGTCTCCCTTACCCTACCAGGTGCAATGGAAAACACAAGTCCTCTGGGTGCAAGGGCTAAGGGGAACAGAAAGAGATGCAAACACCCATCCCTGTGCAATGGAGTCATCTCCTAGGGGTGCAAGGGCTGTTTGTCTCAAAACTCAGGTACCACAGCTATACAGACAAGAATCAGCCAGGTCGAGACTCCTCACTGACCCAGTGTATTGGGCAAATCTCTGGGGTGCAACGCTGATGGCCTAACATTTAGCACCACCACTCGCAAGGGGAGGACTGCTCATTTTCGAAGCAGTGAAAGCTACACTGCAGGGAAAGCCCCTAGTACTTTGGTCACAAACGCCTGGCCAATAATAGCCTTGCCAAAATTCTATTGAGCTATGAGTTCGCAAACCAATCAAAGGATGAATACTAAACCACAACTTAGGGTAAACTAAACAGGCTTACTCCCACTTACTTAAAAAAAAAAGAAAGGGGGGAAAAGGAAAAGAAAGGAAGAAAGCTGAAGAATTCTGGGAGGACAGTCCCTCAGTCAGGAACAGATCCACGCGCGTCGAGTTGATGTTCACCACAGCTGTTCTCAATTTTCTGAGTGTCTCACTGAAGTTTTCTGAGCAGTTTCCTGTAAGATACTGAAATAATTTTCTGGACAGATTAGTTACACGAGTAAAGTTTTTATACTGTACACTGGTGATGTAAAGTGTACCCAGTTTTTTCTCACAACTCAATTGGGCTAGTTGAAAGAGGATATCTAATCTCTCTCTCACTAAATCAAGGTGTTGATTAAGGATCATTAGCCCGCCTTTTTGTTGGGTACTGGCGGAGGATTTGAAGGTTAACAGTCTCTGCCACCGTGGCTGACAATTGGGGGTAGTGCCCACCTGAACAGAAGTTGACATAGCAATCTCAGTGGCAGTGGCGATAACGGCACTAATTAATATCGTCGTCACTATGGCTGCAGTTATACCAAATCTCCTTTTTGTCTAAATAATGACAAAGTGGAATGAGTCTCCACGAGGATGGGAACCCATCGCGTGACTCTGGCAACCATAGTGCAAGTGAATCTTTAGAATTCTAACACTGGGACATCCAGCAGGTTTTATTGGTACAATTCTTAAAGGTGGAATTTGATAAAATAAACAAAAATACTAGGAACCTGTATCCCTTGGATCAGCACAAGGGCTATCATCAGAGCCTGGAGGGTCTGTCTGGGTGTCACCTTCCAGTATCGCGAGTCGCCTCGTCAGCCGCTCTGGTAGCCAAAACGGATTGTCTTCTTCCTGTGGAAACACACAGACCGCTCCCCTGGCTTTTATTAAAATAGAATCTGGACTTTTTCATTGTCCGGTCAAGATGTCTTTTTATTTGTCCATCTCTTTTGGCCTATCAAGCTGAAAATGAGGTTTTAGCCAATTAATATCTGTTAACAACTTTTGAGAATCACTTTTCTGGAGCAACAAGTACTCTAAAATCTTAAAGCTCATTGTACTAGAGCAAGGGCTTGTGGAAAAACTCCTTTAGAGAGATCAGCCAATAAAATATACAACGAATAATATATACTGAGAGATTTAAACGCCTTAACCTTTTGTATTAAAGCAACAACAAATTTTTTAAGGCCATTAATTATTCTTTGAGGCAAGCTTTTTTAATGAATGGCTTCATGGGCTCTCAAAATTCACAAGTAATTTCACTTAATGTAAACCTCTCACCTTTACCAGGAGGTAAAGGAACTATATAAAACAATCTTTTAAATCTATAATAATTTTATATATGCATTTATTTGAATGGCAGCTGGAGTAGGCAAGTCAGGCTGTAGTGTCCCATTAGTTTTATAAATCTTAAATTTGAACTTTCTCTGTGTAGCCTTGGCTGTCTTGGAACTCACTCTGTAGACCAGGCTGGCCTTGAACTCAGAAATCTGCTTGCCTCTGTCTCCCAAGAGCTAGGATTAAAGGCGTGCGCCACCACTGTCCAGCCCTAGTGTTTTTTGATTAATTGAATAACCAACTCTTTTTAGTTGAGTGAAGTATCAGATAAAGCCAAGCTGAAGGCAATCTTGTCCTCTAATAATTGTTAATTAGCCCCAGTATTTATCAATCTTTTAAAACCCTTTTTCTTTTAATTATTAATTTAAGATTAGGTTTTTAGTTACTGATAAGATCTAATACACATCAGAGGAACCAAGGCCATTTTGTCTCTATCACACCCAACAATTTTGGCCTGGCCCAAAAGCTGTTTTGAATTTCTTTGAGTCTGAGGCTGACACCTCCCTAAGGAACAAGCAAGGCAATAAACAAATTCTAGAGAACACCCTTTTTGAGGCGGGACAGGACAAGAGGAATATCTGAAATCTAAGCTCCTGTCTCAACTACTCTGTTAAAGTCTAATTTAAATGTAAATGTTTTAATCTTGGCCTATATCCTGAGGCCTGGCCCAAGGATTATCCTTCTTGCACCAAGGACAGGTGTGTCAGGTAACCTTGGTCACCTGGCTGTTGTTTAAGCCTCTGTTCTTGGGACAGTCACTTTAAAAACTATCTAAATTTCTACATTTAAAACACTCCCCATCTCTATGGCTCTGTGTAGTTATGGCCACAACCTGATTGCATGAGGATGCAATTTCATTGCAAAGACAAGTATCTAAGTCTGTCTTTGCTTGTATGTTCTGAGGACTGTGTGGGCAATTTAACCCGATTAACATCACACTGACCTTGTCTTACAAGTACGTTAAGATCTCAGCCTGCGTGTCTTAATTTAAATGTAAACGTTCTTAATCTCTAGCAGGCCAGTACTGTATCACAACTTGTTATAAATATTTATATTTAACTCTACCTGCTGCCCCCCTTTCCATAACATGGGCGAATCAAAAAAAAAAAAAAAA
>NW_021624600.1:0-3825 GCF_004785775.1 Grammomys surdaster
GGGTGGCTCTTCTCAGTGCGGAAGAAGACATCACCACCCACGCCTCCGGGGTGGCTCTATTAGACTCTTGGTTCCCTGATTTATGATTTAGTGGTACATTGTTTAAACCCTAGAGAAAACCCATTACCATAGTTACTATAGTTGTGTTTTAGGTTTGAGATTGATTGGGACAGAAATAGGGATTTTCTTACTTGTTTTGTTAAGATCAAAGCTATGATCAGTTCTGTACTTATATAGATTAGATTTATAAAATAGTGTTATAGAATAGAAGAGGCTTATACTTTTTACTCCTCCAACAGAAGAAGTTATGTACTACCCTTAAAAAGAGTGTTGTATTTGCGCTAACCATTCAGGCATTGCTAAGTCTCTTGTCTCTCGAGTTCATGCTGCTCAACAAACTGATGGCTTTTGTACTACAACAGATAGACGTTACACAAATGAAACCCATACAGGTCCATTATTACAGGCTGGAAGTAGGGGACTAAAACCTCTGTCATCAAGACTGACGAGGATTAACCCTTAACTTACGCGCTAAGCCGGATAGTCAATGACGGGTAAGAGAACACCTCAAGACCCTTGCCCCTAACTGGGAGGCCTCACCATCCTAAGACAGGAGCTCAACCAATGACTGTTGAGTATCCAGAGACGGAAAAGGGAGGCTGGGGTCCTTTGTTCCAACCTAAGGCAGGCACGGTTTCCGTAAGTTTTCCCAGCCTTCCCTTTTGAAAACAAATTTAAAAAGGGGGACCTGTTGGGAGCCGACTCTTAGCCGAAAGTGGCTATCATCTTTACAGCCATCTCGAGCCATATACCCTGACAAGAGACTTGTTTCAACAGCCTACAATAGCTGAGCGCACTCTGATAAACATCTTGTTACACTGTTTAGTGCCCCCAGCTGCCAGGTGCTCCTGGTATCCATGGCTACAAGGCACGTGATGTAGTGGCTTCAGTTGAGATTGTGCACGAGGGCAAGTCACGTGGTAAAGGGTATAAATACCCAGGATTTCCCTTCTATAAAAGAGTAGAAAAGTAGAGCAGTAGAAAAGTAGAGGAGTAGGGGAGTAGAAAGTAGGAGGTAGAAAGTAGGAGGTAGTAGGAAGAAGTAGAGGAGTACAGGAGACTGAAGGAGTGAGAATATAGTAAGAAGACAGGAGAATAAAGAAGACTTGAAGAGACTCCACCGGACTCTGGCTTGTATCTATCTTTTGCGTCTCTCGCCCCTTTTTTCCCCTTCCTCCGTCCCCACGTTCTCTCTTGCTAGACCCTGACCTGCCGACCGGAGCAGCAGAACCGGCCGGCCTTTACAAAGTAGCAGAACCTGACGGCCGTTACAAAAGAAACGGCAGTTACAAAGTGGCGCCCAGACGTGCGGCAGCAAGAACCAGAGACCCAGTGAGGGACGTTACTGGAAGGAGGATCGACTGAAAATTCAGAGGTGAAACAGAGGTGATTGCCGCAGAAAACTGCCGTGTGGAGACCAGTAAGTCATAGTAATAATGGGGCAAGAAATAAGTCAGCCTGAACTCAACTCTCTGTTTTTGTTCTGTTGCTTGCTGTTTACGTGTATCAATTGTCTGCTTTTGTTTCGCTGTTTAAATGTTGCTTTTCATGCCCAAAAGAAAAAGAAACACATAGAATCCAAAATAGGACCAAAGGTTGAAGTAATCAATTTGTCAGAGCCAGATTGTGCTGACCTAGAGGAAGAGGCAGCCAAATATTTTGATCCTGAATGGCCTTCTTCCCGAAGGCCCCCTCCCTGTGCTCCTCCACCTCCAGACACTCCTGCTATGGAGATGGTGGTCGAAGATCACAGAAAGGAGTTGCAGGACAAAATTTCTTTTCTTAAACAACAAATTTCTCTCCTTAAACAACAAATAGAGTTAGAGGAAGAGTATCAGGACTTAATTAGTCAGATACAAAAACTAAAGACAGGGAAGAGGTCTCGAGCGGGCAAGGAAAATTCCTCAGGTCCTCGAGTTCCTCAACCTGGAGTCCAAAGGCAGCCCCTGTCCTCTGGTTTCAGTTCAGCCACAGATCAGCCAGAGGAGAGAGAGGCTGAGGTTTTCCCTGTATCAGAGACTAGAGATGCTCAAGGAGTTGCGTGGAGACATCACACAGGGTTTAACTTTCAAATTATTAAAGAATTAAAAAATTCAGTGTCACAATATGGTGCCACTGCTCCCTTTACTCTTGCAATCTTAGAATCTGTTGCAGAGGAGTGGCTGACTCCTGGTGATTGGGATACTCTAGTGAGAGCAGTTCTTAGTGGTGGTGACCATCTTATTTGGAAATCAGAGTATCATGAGAATTGTAAAGAGACAGCTAGGAGAAACATTCAGGCAGGTAATGGTTGGTCCTTTGATGCCTTAGTAGGAGAAGGACAATTTGCTTCTAGTGATAACCAGATGCAATATGACCCAGGCTTATTCGCTCAAATTCAAAATGCGGCCATGAAGGCTTGGCGCAAACTCCCAGTAAAGGGAGACCCTGGTGCATCTTTGACCTCAGTCAGACAAGGGCCTGATGAACGATTTTCTGATTTTGTTCATCGATTAATGACAACAGCAGGGAGGATTTTTGGTAATGTAGAGGCAGGTATAGATTATGTGAAACAACTTGCATATGAAAATGCCAATTCTGCCTGCCAAGCAGCCATTAGACCCTACAGGAAAAAGACAGACCTTACTGGGTATATCAGACTCTGTTCTGATATAGGGCCCTCCTACCAACAGGGCTTAGCTATGGCAGCCGCCATGCAAGGACAATCAGTAAGAGACTTTTTGGCAAGTAGAGACAAAAAGGCCTGTTTTAAATGTGGCAAGCCTGGACACTTTTCAAAATATTGCAAAGCAGAAAATGAGTTAACCCAGAGACAGCCCAGAAAACAGCCTGGGCTATGCCCACGTTGCAAACGTGGAAGGCATTGGGCTAGTGAATGTAGGTCCAAGACAGATGCACAAGGAAACACCCTTTCCTATAATCAGGGAAACGGGAACAGGGGCCAGCCCCAGGCCCCGAACCAATACAAGCCAAAGCAGGCTTATGGGGCAGTCAGTTTCATACCGACAAACAACAACCCCTTTCAGAACTTAGTCGAGCAACACCAGGAAGTGCAGGACTGGACCTCAGTTCTGCCACCCACACAGTATTAACCCCAGAAATGGGACCTCAGGCCTTACCCACTGGAGTGTTTGGACCACTCTATCCAAATGTGTTTGGCCTGATAGTGGGAAGAAACAGTGCTACTATGGAGGGACTACAAATTTTTCCTGGAGTTATAGACAATGATTATCAAGGTGAGATTAAGGTAATGGCCAAGGCAATACAGAATATAGTCACCATTCCTACAGGAAGGAAGATAGCTCAACTGTTGTTACTTCCATTGATTCCTACTAATCATAAATCTTTGGATTCTGAAAGAAAATCTGCTGCAGATAGATTCTGGCATCCTAATACCAAAAAGAATTTTGCAACAGTCCTCTGGAAAGACCCATTAACTGGAACCTGGAATGGGCCAGATCCAGTGCTTATCTGGGGAAGAGGATCTGTCTGCATATATTCCCAAACGGCAGATGCCGCACGATGGCTGCCAGAGAGACTGATCAAACAAATAGACAATAATAACAAATCCAGGGAGGAGAAATCCCCTGAGAAGCGTATTTTTTCTTTACAGGAAACGTAAAGATGCTTCACTGGAGCGAATCAACCAGTATACCTGACTTGGGAAGTTCTCAGTGCGGAAGAAGACATTACCACCCGCACCTCCAGGGTGGCTCTTCTCAGTGCGGAAGAAGACATCACCACCCACGCCTCCGGGGTGGCTCT
>NW_021624601.1:0-1151 GCF_004785775.1 Grammomys surdaster
GCTCAAACCAGACCACTGATAAACTGGAATTCAATACCCCTGGCTTCTCCAAAGACGATGTCAACGAAGAGTGTCAAGTCGAAGATACTTATTCAACCATTAACAACATCTTGAAGGAGGCTCATTTCCACAGCCTTCAGCAAAGAAAACAAACTCAGGTATGATGACCTAAGCACCTTACTTTCATCTGTATAAATTTCAATGGTACTCATGCAAAGAAGTCTTGGCTTTTGTCTATATTTTCAGTAAGAGTTCAATGAATGGGTCTTGTATTCTTTTGCTGTTTTGCTCCACCATTGCAAGCTCAAAGGGTCATTCATGGCAGTTTGATATGTTTTCTGTCACATATGATGTCCTATTTATGTTAAAGTAGCAGCATGAGGACTTTCTCCTGAGACTAAGTGGATTACATGTACAAGCCAGGCTTCTTTCCAAGTGGCTCATTTAGGGTGTCCATGTTAAATGTTGTCTAAAAAGTGATTTCCTTTTTTGAAAATTTAAGTGGGCTGGTAAAGTTTGTGTGTTTTCCCTTGAAATATAAAAGAACAAACAATGGAGAAGCCAATACCAAACCAGTAATGAGCATTGTGGAAGAGGGGAAATGTGGGTGGCTATGACCACATTATTTCCATACCTCATTGTTTGATACAGAGGTAGGGTGAGCTTTGCAAGATACAGGATGCAAGGGGACCTTACATTCAGTACTTTACCTGTCCAATGAGGTCCTGAAGAATAAATAGTCATATGGACCAGCAGGTGGAAAGGAGGCACTCTTCCCAACATGTGATTCTCTGTCGTGTAGGCTTGCATTGTTCGAGTTTCCTTAAGAGAGTGTGATAGTGACCAGGCACATAAACAGTGCACAACTTCTTGACTTTGAGGGAGGTCCATTACTGGTACAATCATCAGTGGCTGGTCTTTACCACATGTGTTGTCACTGTATTTCTGAACACTGAGTTTTCCTGGGATAGACAACATAAGAATTATTTGTCAATTCTCAAACCACCATGGGGCATGCCAGGTAAATGAAGGTTAAGATGAAGATCAGAGAATAAATGGCTGTCCTCTGGGAGAAAGAGTACTGTTCATTTCTTCTCTTGGAAGAGAAAAAGGTCCATGTGTTTGTCTTCAAACAGAAATGATACACAGGC
>NW_021624602.1:0-6186 GCF_004785775.1 Grammomys surdaster
AAAGGAAATTCTCAAATTCATATGGAATAACAAAAAACCCAGGATAGTGAAAACTATTCTCAATAATAAAAGAACTTCGGGAGGAATCACCATCCCTGACCTCAAGCTATACTACAGAGCAATAGTGATAAAATCTACCTGGTATTGGTACAATGACAGGCAGGAAGATCAATGGAATAGAATTGAAGACCCAGAAATGAACCCACACTCCTATGGTCACTTGATCTTTGACAAAGGAGCTAAAACTGTCCAGTGGAAGAAGGTGAACCATAATATCACTTGGAGTTCTGTGTGAAATGGACCAAGGTACATCAAATGGTTATAAATAGATGGGAAAACACTGGGGATATCTAAAACATAAATAAAATATCCAATAAAGATTTTTAAAAATAGTTATTGGAAATAAAATTTGTTGGTAGAAACAATGCCGAAAGCAATTAGAAAACAGACTTTTTCCTGTGAAAGATAAATGCTACCGTAGAATTAAAGGATTCACCTAACCCACACAAAGACCCAACAAAGAAAGAGAACTTAAGACCAATCTCCCTTATGCTCAATAAAATTCTCACAAACAAAAAGCAAGAATTCATCAAAAAAAAAATAATCCATCATGATCAAGTAGGCCTTATTCCAGAAATGCAAAGATGGTTCAAAATATGGAAATCCAACAAAGTAATCCACTATACAAACAAATTCAAAGGACAAAAAATAAACTAAACAAAACATGATCATCTCACTAGATGCTGAGAATTCATTTTACAAAATTCAACACCCCTTCATGGTAAAAGTCCTGGAAACATGTGGAATTCAAGGACCATACCTAAACATAATAAAAGCAATATACATCAAACCAGTAGCCAACATCAAACTAAATGGAGAGAAACTTGAAGCAATCACACTAAGATCAGGGACTAGAAAAGGCTGCCCATTCCCTCCCTACTTATTCAATATAGTAGTCAAAGTCTTAGCCAGAGCAATGAGACAACAAAAGGAGTCCAAAGGGATACAAATTGGAAACAAAGAAATCAATATATCATCATTTGCAGATGATATGATAGTATACTTAAGTGACCCCCAAACTTCCACCAGAGAACTCCAAAGCCTGATAAACAACTTCAGCAAAGTGGCTGGATATAAAATTAACTCAAACAAATCAGTAGCCTTCCTCTTCTCAAAGGAAAATTAGGCTGAGAAAGAAATTAGGGAAATGACACCCTTCAAAAAAGTCACAAATAGCTGGGCTGTGGTAGAGCACGCCTTTAATTCCAGCACTTAGGAGGCAGAGGCAGGTGGATTTCTCAGTTCAAGGCCAGCCTGGTCTACAGAGTGAGTTCCAGGACAGCCAGGGCTACACAGAGAAACCCTGTCTTGAAAAACCAAAAAAAAAAAAGTCACAAACAATATAAAATACCTTGGTGTGAGTCTAACCAAGCAAGAGAAAGATCTTTATGACAAAAACTCTAAGTCTGTGAAGAAAGAGTGAAGAAGTTTTCACAAGTTGGAAAGATCTCCCATGCTTTTGGATTGGTGGGATTAATATAGTAATAATGCCAATCTTGTTGAAAGTAATCTACAGATTCAGTGCAATCCTCATTAAAGTTCCAACTCAATTCTTCATAGAGATAGAAAGAACAATTTGCAAATTCATTTGGAATAATAAAAAACCTAGGATAGTGAGAATTATTCTCAACAATAAAATAACTTCTGGAGGAATAACCATCCCTGACCTCAAACTGTATTACAGAGCAACAGTGAAAAAACTGTACAGTACTAGTACAGAAGCAGGTAGAAAGATCAATGGAATAAAAGTGAAGACTCAGAAATGAACCCACATACCTATGGTCACTTGATCTTTGACAAAGGAGCTAAAACCATCCAGTTGAAAAAGGACAACATTTTCAACAAATGGTGCTGGTTCAACTGGAGGACAGGTTCACCAAGAGATCAGCATGTAGAAGAATGAAAATTGATCCATTCTTATCTCCCCGTACAAAGCTCAAATCCAAGTGGATAAAGGACCTTCACATAAAACCAGATACACTGAAACTAATAGAAGAGAAGGTGGGTAAGAATCTCAAATACTTGAGCACAGGGGAATAGTTCCTGAACAGAACACAAATGGCTTTTGCTCTAAGATCAAAAATTGACAAATGGTCTGACTTAAAACAGATTAATGCAACATGGTTTTTCATATTTGAGCTGTTTTCTAAATACCAGCATTTAACTTTGCTTATGTAATATATGACACCTACAACATTATTCACTGAGAAATTACGCATTTATTTTCCTCAACCATTTTTTCACTTTATCTCAAAAAATATGTGACTTGCTATTTTTTTAGTCTGCAAATGCTAAACTGTAATTTTGGGGGAAAGCAAAAGAAAGATGATAAACATTGTAAGCAAACAATAAAGTTCCCCAAGTTAATGTTTGACTTTTTCTTTTAGACCATTTAGAAAGTCAGTTACACGGTTTTATCTTTCTTTTCTTTTTCTAGACAGAGACTAGTGAGAGGTAGGGTCCTGGATGGACTGGAGCTGAGACCCACCTGCCACACCTCTGGAGGCCAGGGTTAAAGTTTTATGTCCTCACACTCAGAAGCACTGTTTTATTTTATAACACCAGTACAAATAAATTACTGGCAGGTCAGTACCATCCTGGGACCTAAAATTCTAACTGAATAAAATCTTTCAATATTCCATTATACAGCTTAGAATAGTTAAATTATTTGATTAAACTGGTCAAATTAGTAAGAAACATACAGTTCAGTAAATGGTTAGTCATTTTGCTTCTGGGGACAGACAGTCAAAGAACAGAGACTAACAAACAAGTAAGAAAAATTTTTAAAAAGGAAAAAAGTCACAGGGCAGTTTGAACCTCTGAAATCAATTAGACCTATCCAGTATTCAGATCTAAAAGAGAATTTCCATTTTTTTCTTGAATAATCTTCATTCTTTCCTTGAATATCAAACTGATTGGTAGTCACAGCTTCACACACAATCAGAGCTTTATAGCTTGCTCATAATTAAGTCAGATAATTTTTATAGTTTTATGTAGAGTGGTGGTTTATTTTTCTTCTTAGGGATAGTTTACAATACTAAGAACTGTCACATATATTAGTGAGTTACATATGTACAAAATTAAACTGTAAATTGTGAACAGTGGAAAGCACCATTGTGGCATAAACATCGTAGTAATATATTTAAAATGAATGTAAATGGAAGTTAAAATTACATTACTGTGAAGCTTACCTTCCAACTCTTAAATGTCAGAGATTTGTGTTAGTGGGTAATTCTTAAGAGCTTTGAAAATACTGTGCAATTCATGTAACCCAGAATTATTATTTCATTGTAACTTATTATTCAGCATGGTGAGTGCTTTTGATTTGGCAGATTGATAACATGGTATAATATATTTACTTAGTTGGAAACAATTATTTATACATCCTTTTTTAAAACATATCTGCTAGATGAAACATACAATAAAACTACCTGTACTAAAATTTGGGAAACCTTTAGGTCTTTAAAAGTATTACTAATCATTAGCTACATCTATGATAAAAAAGTGTTTATTCTGGTTTACTTAGAAATGATAAACATTTAAAGTGTTAACATCTTATAAATGCGGTGAATTAATAGAATAAACATTTTGAAAAAAAAGAATTGACAAATGAGACCTCATAAAACTGCAAAGATTCTGCAAAGCAAAGGACATGGTCAATAGGCCAAAATGGAATCCAACAGATTGGGAAAAGATCTTTACCAATCTTACATCCAATAGAGGGTTAATATCCAATATATACAAAGAACTCAAGAAACTAGACTCAATACAACCAAATAACCCTATTTAAAAAATGGGGTACAGAGCTCAACAAAGAATCCTCAACTGAGGAAACTCGAATGGCCTAGAAGCACCTAAAGAAATGTTCGACATCCTTAGTCATCAGGGAAATGCAAATCAAAACAACCCTGAGATTCCACCTCACACCAGTCAGAATGGCTAAGATCAAAAACTCAGGTGATAGTAGATACTGGAGAGGATGTGGAAAAAGAGGGACACTCCTACATTGTTGATGGGATTACAAGTTGGTGCAACCACTCTGGAAATTAGTCTGGCAGTCCCTGAGAGAATTGGACATAGCATTACCTGAGGACTCAGCTATACCACTTCTGGGCATATACCCAGAAGATGCTCCAACATATGACAAGGACACATGCTCCACTATTTTCATAACAGCCTTATTTATAGTATTCAGAAGCTGGAAAGAACCCAGATGCCCTTCAACAGAGGAATGGATACAGAAAATGTGGTACATTTATACCATGGAGTAAATAGTACCCAGCCATTAAAAACAATGAATTCATGAAATTCTTAGGCAAATGGATGGAACTAGAATATATAATCCTGAGTTAGGTGACCCAATCACAAAAAACACACATGGTATGCACTCATTGTTAAGTGGGTATCAGCCTCAAAGCTCAGAACCCAAGATACAACTCACAGATCACATGAAGCTCAAGAAGGAAGACCAAAGTCTGGGTGCTTTGGTCCTTCTTAGGAGTTACAAAATACTAAAGGGAGTAAATGCAGAGACAAAGTGTGGAGCAGAGATTGGAGGAAGGGTTGTCTGCAGATTGCACTAAATGGGGATTCATCCTATGTGCAGTCAACAAATGCAGAGTCTGTTGTGGATGCCAGGAAGTGCATGCTGACAGGACCCTGATATACCTGTCTCCTGAGAGGCTTTGCCAGAACCTAACATATACAGAAGTGGATGCTCACAGCTAATAATTGAACTGATAGTGAGATCCGCAATGGAGGAGGTAGAGAGACGACTGAAGGAGCTGAAGGGGCTTGCAACCTCATAGGAAGAGCGAAAAAACCAACCAACCAGAGCTCCCAGGGTCAAAATTGCCAGCCTGGGAACATGCATGGAGGGACCCATGGCTCCAGCTATATATGAAGTGGAGGATGGTCTTGTCAGGAATTGATGGGAGTGGGGGGGTCCTTGGTCCTGTGAAGGTGGGATGCCCCAGCGTGGGGAAATTCAAGGGTAGAAAGGGGGGAGTGGTTGGATAGGTGGGGGCATACCCTCATAGATAAAGGACAGGATAGGGGAGTTCCTAGTGGTGGAAATGGGGAAAGAGGTATCTTCTGAAATGTAAATAAGTAGAATGTCCAATTGAAAAAAGAATTAAAGGATTGAAAATCTTATAACTATAAAAATATGCTAAATGAAGTACCCAGATTCACACATGTAAACATATATCATATCTTAAATATGAACCATTATTCATATGTTTTGTAAAACATCCTATGATGCTGTGGAAAGGGGTGCCTTATTGGTCCCATGCTGATGGCACACCCCCAAGGTACCAGCCATAATACAGGTCTAGTATAGAATGATTTTTATTTGGGAGCATGGAAAGAGGGGCTGAGTAGGGAATAGAGGCAGAGAAAGAAAGGAGATAGAGAAGGAGAGAGAGAGAGAGAGAGAGGGAGGAAGAAGAAGAAGGAGGAGGAGGAGGAGGAGGAGGAGGAGGAGGAGGAGGAGGAGGAGAAAAAAAAGAAAAGTAAATAAAAAAAGAAAGATTAAGAAAGAAGAAACAGAAAAGAAAGAAAAAGAAGAGAAGAGAAATGTTCGGCTAGGAACAAGTAGAGACATAGAGAGGGGAGGAGGGGAGAGAAACAGGCCAGAAAGTGATAAAAGAGTCAACACGAGAGAAAAGTGTTAGAGAAGCCTGTGAGAAAGCTAAAAGTTCTTTTAAGCAAGTCTGGTTCCTGGCTGTTGCTAGATAACTTTTGGGAGGAGCCTAGAAGGAATGCTAACATGCTAACAATAGTAATATGAGAATCCACACAATTTTCTGTTTGTTTTCCTGACTTTAGCTATTCTCAATGGAATAAAATAAAATCTTAGAAGCATTTAATTTTTCATTGCTATAGTTGATAAGTGAAAATGACACATTTTGATACACTTATTAGCAATTATATTTATATTTTTGAGATTATGATTTAATCACATTTCTCCCTTCCCTGTGTTCCCTCCAACCCTCTTGTATATACCTATCTCCATTCTTCTTCAAAATCATAACCTTTTTTCACTACTTTTTCTTACATGCACACACACACACACATGTATATATATATATATATATATATATATATATATATATATATATATAT
>NW_021624602.1:6286-14031 GCF_004785775.1 Grammomys surdaster
ATATATATATATATATATATATATATATATACATATACATATATACAATCATATTTTTAAGCATAACATGTTCACTCTCAATTTTATTTATATATATTCTGGAAGATGGAGCAGGAATATTGTAAGATCCAGACTTCCAGGGAGTTTTCTCTGAGATTGTGTCTCCTAGTAATGTCAGATTCTATACTCATGAAATCTCACCACCAGGACTGTCTAAAAGTGAGAAGAGTAAGGATAATAGGCATGCTGAAGTGGACTGGAAACAGATCACAACCTTATATAAAGACAGGAAAGGAGACTGGATTAGTAACATCCACAGCATGACTGTCTTAACACAGAAAGGAAGAAACTAAAAACAAATCAAAACAAAATAACAACAACAAAAACAGGCAAATATTCTTTGATACCACCTCTCCAAGGGAAGCAAAGACCTGAATACAGTATTGAACAATCTGAATTTTTAGAGACTTCTTACAGAAAAGCTTAAAATTCAGTTGTCTAGAAGTGCTAGGGAGATAGGGCATCATACTCTTGAGACTCAAAGAGCATTAGGAAGAGGGTTTTCCCATAACATCAGTTTAAATACATATCTGTTCTTTCTTTTTATTTTTCTCTTATTTGTTGTTGCTATTTTACTGATATAGGTGTTGTGCTTACAGACAAGCACCTAGCATGACTGTCCTCTGAGAGACTCTATCAACAGTTGACTGAAACAGACACAGATCCTCAGAGCCAAGCATTGGACTGAGGCCAGAGACCCTATGGAAGAGTTAAGAGAAGGACTGAAGAAGCTGAAGGAAATGGCAGCCCCATAGGAACAACAACAGTATCAACTAACCTGGACCCATCAGAGCTCCCAGAGACTATGCCACCAACCAAAGAGCATACATGAGCTGGTTCAAGGTCTCCAGCACATATTTAGCAGAGGACAGGCTTCAGTGGGAGAGGATGGGCCTAATCCTTTAGAGACTTGATGTTGCATGGAAGGGGGATAACCAGGGAGCGACCCCCTCACAGGTGAATGGCAGATGTAGGGAAGAACTCCATAAGGAGGACAGAAAGAGTGGAAACATTGTGATGGAAATAAATAAAATAATTAATATAAAAACTATAAAACAATAAAGCATTTAGATTTTTATATGAGAGAACTAAAGTTATAAGCTTAATGTAGGCTAAAAAAACATAGAATATTTTATGTAAAATCAATAGTAATCACAAAGGATGTACCAAAAATTTAAAAAGAAAGCAATTCAGAAACAATGAAGCATAAAAGAAGCCATGGGGACAAAATAATTACAGACAGTTGGACATTACTTAATAAAATAATAAGAAGTCATTCCATCTTTATTGCAAATTGCAAAATAAATGTGTTAAATTCCCCAAACAAACCCATAGAGGCTGAAGGGATGAAAAATCATACCAAAGTAGATGTGTACAAGATAATGACTTTGTCACTAAGAGTATATTATAGACTGAAAGGAAAAAAATGTAATAAAAATATGCCATATGCGAACATAGACTGTCCATCTTGTTCCTAACTTCTGTTGAGTGAAGCACTCTGCTCTACCACAACTTCTCTTCCTAAAATCAATAAAACCTTAGAAGCTGGAATTGAACTGAATGTAAATCCTTTCTACTTTAACCTGTTTGTGCTCTCTGGCATGTGTCATATATGATGCATATGAATAACATTGACAGTTGGTTCCAGAAAATTCTTAATTGCTACAAAAGCATCCCAAAATATTGTGTTGAAGAATTTGGGAAATTTTAGACAAATAAGATGGAGAAAAACCAGATAGCTTTAATGATAGATTGTAATGGACAAGTTCCTTGAGAACTCAGAAAACAGGAATACCAGAGCAGATATGGAAAATAAAGAATATATTCCAAGAAGTTCCAATGCAATATAAACTCTGTTGGGAACAAGCTTTGGGACTATTTTTTTACATTGATTTTACTAAAATTCTCTGCTTTTTGTTCATAATCTAAGAGTTTGTGAAAGGCTTCACTAAATGTTGATGAATAAGTTAATTCAATGGAGAAAATTTGAAGACAGTCCAAAAGTCACACTATAGCATGATTATTTATAATGTATAAAATAACCATCATATCATGAGATTACAATATCCTACAATTATTTGTAGAAAATGTATACAGTGGCAATCTAGTATAACTGAATACTAACAATTAAAGAACTAGAAATGGAAAAGCAAATGAGATCCCAAATCATCACAAACAAAGGAATTACTATAATAATAGAAATAGTGAATGAACAAAATGCAAAGAAAAGGGTTTGTTTAGATAAGTTTAGAAAGTTTAACAAACACTTACTAAATTGTCACAGCCAAACAATGGCTCGAATAAATTAAAGCAGAAGTTAAAGAGATTACAGTTAATGCCATAAATGTCCGAATGACTGTAAGATCTTTATGAACAAGTGCATTTCACGCTAATATATAATCTCAGGAGGATAGGTTTCAGGATAATCTTGGCTCAGAACCAGACTTTCTCCTCCTTCACTGTAGCTCTGCAGGATATAATATACTGTAGAGTGTTATGTGGAGTTAATGAACTCTGCCTTAATACCTCAGGCCTCATACTTTCCCTCCCAAGGACATGATGCCATGTAACACTTGTTTTCTACAAAACCAGCTGTGCTGCAAGGGTAAATTCAAGTGTGGAATGTTTTCATGATTCAAAATGCTAAGTGGTGATGACACCTCTTATAATTCCAGCATTTTTTCCCACTATTGCATCTTAGAAGACTAATTTGTCATAGAACTTAGGCTTCTTGTGGTGATTGCATCCTATTTTTGAACTATAAACTTGCTTTGCCTGACTTATTTTTTTTTTAAAAAAGTAACAAATCAAGAGTGAAAACCCTGTCTACATAATAGAAGAAAATACCTATAAACCATATAACTGATAAGAGATCAATGTAAGGAATGAATAGCACACCTAAGTACTTATAGGAAATCCTAAAGGACTTACATAGACAGAAAAATAGCCAATAGTAAGCAAAGAATATCCAATATTAGTAAACACCAGGAAGTTAGAAACAAAAACCACAATAAAACATACCTCTATGCTTCATAAAATGACTATTAAATAAAAGAGGGGATAATAAATGTCACTAGCAGAAAAATATGATCTTTTGACCATAGTTCAGAAAAGTATAAAATAATGATTTAAAGATGGATGAATAGTACAGATGTTCTTTAAACATATTAAAAGCTGAAACAAGTATTCACACTTCTCAATATCTACCCAAAATAAATTTAAATAACAATATCAAAGAAAGAAATATTTACACTCCTACTCATGTTAATTATAGCATTAGTGACAATGTTAAAATATAAATATGAAATCTACATAATGAATACATAAAAACATAGTCATAACATAATATAAAGCAATAAAAGATACATTACCATATGTGACAAGAGCTTTAATGTAGCCATTATCAATAATATAATAAAATAAGACAATGAAGTACAAAGAATACAATGAAATAAAATGAAATAGGGCAAGTAAGTACAAATATGTGCTATTATTTATGAGGTATACTATATAAAGCAAGACAAGTGAAAGAGCCCCCTTCTGCCCCTGCCTGGTCCTCTGGGCTGGAGCAGACACAGAGTTGGTCTGCTCCTGTCCTGTGGAGAAACTGAATCCTGAGTCATCCAGGAGCCACTGCATTCAGAGCAGCTGACACAGAGTCGGTCTGCTCCTGTCCTGTTGAGAAACTGAATCCTGAGTCATCCAGGAGCCACTGCACTCAGAGCAGCTGGAGCCACTGCACTCAGAGCAGCTGAAACTGAATCCTGAGTCATCGAGGACCCACTGCACTCAGAGCAGAAGGATTTCCAGATCCAAGAGGTGGCCTGAGTCCCAGGACTTATTCCACCCAGGAGATTAGGAGCATAAGACCACAGAGACCTCTGGACTCTGAGGAGCTCTGCAATAAGCAAGATAACTGGAAATACAGACTACAGTTTTACACAGTGAGGGCAGGTACCACTAGAGTTAACCAGATGGCGAAAGGCAAGCGCAAGAACATAAGCAACGGAAACCAAAGTTTCTTGGCATCACCAGTGCCCAATTCTCCCAATATAGCAAGCCCTGAACACCCCATCACACCTGAAAAGCAGGATTCAGAATTAAAATCACTTCTCATGATGATGATAGAGGATTATAAGAAGGAATTAAGTAACTCCCTTAAAGAAATACAGGAGAGTACAAGTAAACAGATAGAAGCCCTTAAAGAGGAATCACAGAAATCCCTTAAAGAAATGCAAGAAAACACAAAGAAGGAATTAAACAAAAACATTCAGGATCTGAAACTGGAAATAGAAACAATAAAGAAAGTTCAAAAGGAGACAACCATGGAGATAGAAAACCTAAGAAAGAGATCAGGAGTCACAGACGCAAGCATCACCAACCGAATACAAGAGATAGAAGAGAGAATCTCAAATGCAGAAGATACGGTGGAAAATATTGACACAGTTGTCAAAGAAAATGCAAAATGCAAAAAACTCCTAACTCAAAACATCCAGGAAATCCAGGACACAATGAGAAGACCAAACCTAAGGATAATAGGTATAGATGAGAATGAAGATTCCCAACTTAAAGGGCCAGTAAATATCTTCAACAAAATTATTGAGGAAAACTTCCCTAACCTAAAGAACAAGATGCCCATAAACATACAAGAAGCCTACAGAACACCAAATAGACTAGACCAGAAAAGAAATATCTCCCGTCACATAATAATCAAAACATCAGATGCACAAAACAAAGAAAAAATACTAAAAGCAGTAAGGGAAAAAGGTCAAGTAACATATAAAGGCAGACCTATAAGAATTACACCAGACTTCTCACCAGAGACTATAAAAGCCAGAAGAGCCTGGACTGACATCATACAGACACTAAGAGAACACAATTGCCAGCCCAGATTACTATACCCAGCAAAACTCTCAATCAGTATAGATGGTGAAACCAAGATATTCCATGACAAAACCAAATTTGCACAATATCTTCCCACAAACCCAGCACTTCAAAGGATAATTGATGGAAAATGCCAACACAAGGAGGGAAACTACAACCTAGGAAAAGCAAGTAAGTAATCTTCCAACAACCCCCAAAAAAGATACAAACATAACTTTACCTCTAATAACAAAAATAACAGGAAGCAACAATCATTTTTCCTTAATATCTCTTAACATCAATGGTCTCAATTCCCCAATAAAAAGACGCAGACTATCAGACTGGATACACAAACAAGACCCAGAATTTTGCTGCATACAAGAAACGCACCTCAGTGACAAAGACAGACACTACCTCAGAATAAAATGGTGGAAAACAATTTTTCAAGCCAATGGTCCCAAGAAACAAGCTGGAGTAGCCATTCTAATATCAAATAAAATCGACTTTCATCCAAAATTAATCAAAAAAGATAAGGAAGGACACTTCATACTCATCAAAGGAAAAATCTACCAAGGTGAACTCTCAATTCTGAACATCTATGCTCCAAATGCAAGGGCACCTACATACATAAAAGAAACTTTACTAAAGCTCAAAACACACATTACACCTCACACAATAATAGTGGGGGATTTCAACACCCCACTGTCAGCAATGGACAGATCATGGAAACAGAAACTAAACAGAGACACTTTGAAATTAACAGAAGTTATGAACCAAATGGACTTAACAGACATCTATAGAACATTTCATCCTAAAACAAAAGAATATACCTTTTTCTCAGCACCTCATGGTACCTTCTCCAAAATAGACCATATAATTGGTCACAAAACAAGCCTCTACAGATACAAAAAGATTGAAATAATCCCTTGCATCTTATCAGATCACCACGGACTAAGACTGGTCTTTAATAATGACAAAAACAATGGAAAACCCACGTACACATGGAAACTGAACAACTCTCTACTCAATGATGACTTGGTCAAGGAAGAAATAAAGAAAGAAATAAAAGACTTTTTAGAATTCAATGAAAATGAGGACACATCATACCAAAACTTGTGGGACTCCATGAAGGCAGTGCTAAGAGGAAAGCTCATAGCTCTAAGTGCCTACAAAAAGAAACTGGAAAGAGCACACACTAACAAGTTGACTGCACAACTAAAAGCTCTAGAACAAAAAGAAGAAATACACCAGGAGGAGTAGAAGGCAGGAAATAATCAAACTCAGGGCTGAAATCAACCAAATAGAAACAGAAAGAACAATACAAAATATCAATAAAACCAGGAGTTGGTTCTTTGAGAAAATCAACAAGATAGATAAACCCTTAGCCAGATTAACCAGAGGGCACAGAGACAGTATCCAAATTAATAAAATCAGAACTGAAAAGGGAGACATAACAACAGAAACTGAAGAAATTCAAAAAATCATCAGATCCTACTACAAAGGCCTATACTCAACAAAACTGGAAAACCTGGATGAAATGGACAATTTCCTAGACAGATACCAGGTACCGAAGATAAACCAGGAGCAGATAAACCATCTAAATAGTCCCATAACCCCTCAGGAAATAGCAGCAGTCATCAAAAGCCTCCCCACTAAAAAAAGCCCAGGACCAGATGGTTTTAGTGCTGAATTCTATCAGACCTTCAAGGAAGACCTAATACCAATTCTCTTCAAACTATTCCACAAAATAGAGACAGAAGGAACACTACCCAATTCGTTCTATGAAGCTACAATTACACTCATACCCAAACCCCACAAGGACCCGACAAAGAAAGAGAACTTCAGACCAATCTCCCTTATGAACATCGATGCAAAAATACTCAATAAAATTCTAGCAAACCGAATCCAAGACCACATCAAAACAATCATCCATCATGATCAAGTAGGTTTTATCCCAGGAATGCAGGGATGGTTCAATATTCGGAAATCCATCAATGTAATCCACTATATAAACAAACTTAAAGAAAAAAACCACATGATCATCTCACTAGATGCTGAGAAAGCATTTGACAAAATTCAACATCCCTTCATGATAAAAGTCTTGGAAAGATCAGGAATTCAAGGCCCCTACCTAAACATAGTAAAAGCAATTTACAGCAAACCAGTAGCCAACATCAAGCTAAATGGAGAGAAACTTGAAGCAATCCCACTAAGATCAGGGACTAGACAAGGTTGCCCACTCTCCCCCTACCTATTCAATATAGTACTGGAAGTCTTAGCCAGAGCAATTAGACAGCAAAAAGAAGTCAAAGGGATACAAATAGGAAAGGAAGAAGTCAAAATATCGCTATTTTCAGATGATATGATAGTATACTTAAGTGACCCCCAAACTTCAACCAGAGAACTCCTAAACCTGATAAACAACTTCAGCAAAGTGGCTGGTTATAAAATCAACTCAAACAAATCAGTAGCCTTCCTCTACATGAAAGATAAACAGACTGAAAAAGAAATTAGGGAAATGACACCCTTCACAATAGTTGCAAATAATATAAAATACCTTGGTGTGAATCTAACCAAGCAAGTGAAAGACCTGTATGACAAGAACTTCAAGTCTCTGAAGAAAGAAATCGAAGAAGATCTCAGAAGATGGAAAGATCTCCCATGCTCATGGATTGGCAGGATTAATATAATAAAAATGGCCATCTTGCCAAAAGCAATCTACAGATTCAATGCAATCCCCATTAAAATCCCAACTCAATTCTTCACAGAGTTAGAAAAGGAAATTCTCAAATTCATATGGAATAACAAAAAACCCAGGATAG
>NW_021624603.1:0-3319 GCF_004785775.1 Grammomys surdaster
ACTCTCTCTCTTGCTAGACCCTGGCCTGCGGACCGGAGCAGCAGAACTGGCCGGCCTTTACAAAGTAACAGAACCTGACGGCCATTACAAAAGAAACGGCCGTTACAAAGTGGCGCCCAGACGTGCGGCAGCAAGAACCAGAGACCCAGTGAGGGACGTTACTGGAAGGAGGATTGACTGAAAATTCAGAGGTGAAACAGAGGTGATTGCCACAGAAAACTGCCGTGTGGAGACCAGTAAGTCATAGTAATAATGGGGCAAGAAATAAGTCAGCCTGAACTCAACTCTCTGGTTTTGTTCTGTTGCTTGCTGTTTACGTGTATCAATTGTCTGCTTTTGTTTCGCTGTTTAAATGTTGCTTTTCATGTCCAAAAGAAAAAGAAACACATAGAATCCAAAATAGGACCAAAGGTTGAAGTAATCAATTTGTCAGAGCCAGATTGTGCTGACCTAGAGGAAGAGACAGCCAAATATTTTGATCCTGAATGGCCTTCTTCCCGAAGGCCCCCTCCCTGTGCTCCTCCACCTCCAGATGCTCCTGCTATGGAGATGGTGGTTGAAGATCACAGAAAGGAGTTGCAGGACAAAATTTCTTTTCTTAAACAACAAATTTCTCTCCTTAAACAACAAATAGAGTTAGAGGAAGAGTATCAGGACTTAATTAATCAGATACTAAAATTAAAGACAGGGAAGAGGTCTCGAGAGGGCAAGGAAAATTCCTCAGGTCCTCGAGTTCCTCAACCTGGAGTCCAAAGGCAGCCCCTGTCCTCTGGTTTTAGTTCAGCCACAGATCAGCCAGAGGAGAGAGAGGTTAAGGTTTTCCCTGTATCAGAGACTAGAGATGCTCAAGGAGTTGCGTGGAGACATCACACAGGGTTTAACTTTCAAATTATTAAAGAATTAAAAAATTCAGTGTCACGATATGGTGCCACTGCTCCCTTTACTCTTGCAATCTTAGAATCTGTTGCAGAGGAGTGGCTGACTCCTGGTGATTGGGATACTCTAGTGAGAGCAGTTCTTAGTGGTGGTGACCATCTTATTTGGAAATCAGAGTATCATGAGAATTGTAAAGAGACAGCTAGGAGAAACATTCAGGCAGGTAATGGTTGGTCCTTTGATGCCTTAGTAGGAGAAGGGCAATTTGCTTCTAGTAATAACCAGATGCAATATGACCCAGGCTTATTCGCTCAAATTCAAAATGCGGCCATGAAGGCTTGGCGCAAACTCCCGGTAAAGGGAGACCCTGGCGCATCTTTGACCTCAGTCAGACAAGGGCCTGATGAACGATTTTCTGATTTTGTTCATCGATTAATGACAACAGCAGGGAGGATTTTTGGTAATGTAGAGGCAGGTATAGATTATGTGAAACAACTTGCATATGAAAATGCCAATTCTGCCTGCCAAGCAGCCATTAGACCCTATAGGAAAAAGACAGATCTTACTGGGTATATCAGACTCTGTTCTGATATAGGGCCCTCCTACCAACAGGGCTTAGCTATGGCAGCCGCCATGCAAGGACAATCAGTAAGAGACTTTTTGGCAAGTAGAGACAAAAAGGCCTGTTTTAAATGTGGCAAGCCTGAACACTTTGCAAAATATTGCAAAGCAGAAAATGAGTTAACCCAGAGACAGCCCAGAAAACAGCCTGGGCTATGCCCACGTTGCAAACGTGGAAGGCATTGGGCTAGTGAATGTAGGTCCAAGATTGATGCACAAGGAAACACCCTTTCCTATAATCAGGGAAACGGGAACAGGGGCCAGCCCCAGGCCCCAAACCAATAAAAGCCAAAACAGGCTTATGGGGCAGTCAGTTTCATACCAACAAACAACAACCCCTTTCAGAACTTAGTCGAGCAACACCAGGAAGTGCAGGACTGGACCTCAGTTCTGCCACCCACACAGTATTAACCCCAGAAATGGGACCTCAGGCCTTACCCACTGGAGTGTTTGGACCACTCTATCCAAATGTGTTTGGCCTGATAGTGGGGAGAAGCAGTGCTACTATACAAGGACTACAAATTTTTCCTGGAGTTATAGACAATGATTATCAAGGTGAGATTAAGGTAATGGCCAAGGCAATACAGAATATAGTCACCATTCCTACAGGAAGGAGGATAGCTCAACTGTTGTTACTTCCATTGATTCCTACTAATCATAAATCTTTGGATTCTGAAGGAAAATCTGCTGCAGATAGATTCTGGCATCCTAATACTAAACAGAATTTTGCAACAGTCCTCTGGAAAGACCCATTAACTGGAACCTGGAATGGGCCAGATCCAGTGCTTATCTGGGGAAGAGGATCTGTCTGCATATATTCCCAAACGGCAGATGCCGCACGATGGCTGCCAGAGAGACTGATCAAACAAATAGACAATAATAACAAATCCAGGGAGGAGAAACCCCCTGAGAAGTGTATTTTTCCTTTACAGGAAACATGAAGATGCTTCACTGGAGCGAATCAACCAGTATACCTGACTTGGGAAGTTCTCAGTGCGGAAGAAGACATCACCACCCGCACCTCCAGGATGGCTCTTCTCAGTGCGGAAGAAGACATCACCACCCACGCCTCCAGGGTGGCTCTATTAGACTCTTGGTTCCCTGATTTATGATTTAGTGGTACATTATTTAAACCCTAGAGAAAACCCATTACCATAGTTACTATAGTTGTGTTTTAGGTTTGAGATTGATTGGGGCAGGAATAGAGATTTTCTTACTTGTTTTGTTAAGATCAAAGCTATGATCAGTTCTGTACTTATATAGATTAGATTTAGAAAATAGTGTTATAGAATAAAAGAGGCTTATACTTTTTACTCCTCCAACAGAAGAAGTTATGTGCTACCATTAAAAAGAGTGTTGCATTTACACTAACTATTCAGACATTGCTAAGTCTCTTGTCTCTCGGGTTCATGCTGCTCAACAAACTGATGGCTTTTGTACTACAACAGATAGACGTTACACAAATGAAACCCATACAGGTCCATTATTACAGGCTGGAAGTAGGGGACTAAAACCTCTGTCATCAAGACTGACGAGGATTAACCCTTAACTTACGCGCTAAGCCGGATAGTCAATGACGGGTAAGAGAACACCTCAAGACCCTTGCCCCTAACTGGGAGGCCTCACCATCCTAAGACAGGAGCTCAACCAATGGCTGTTGAGTATCCAGAGACGGGAAAGGGAGGCTGGGGTCTTTTGTTCCAACCTAAGGCAGGCATGGTTTCCGTAAGTTTTCCCAGCCTTCCCTTTTGAAAACAAATTTAAAAAGGGGGACCTGTTGGGAGCCGACTCTTAGCCGAAAGTGGCTATCATCTTTACAGCC
>NW_021624604.1:0-2274 GCF_004785775.1 Grammomys surdaster
TGAGTGTGCCGCGTCTTTCCTGCTGGCGGGAGGTTGCGCGGGACAACTGGTGCGAGAAACCCCGGACACTTGACCTTGCCATCGTCAGCACCTTGGAGGACCCCTCGATAGAGGAGGATTCAGAACTGCAGGGGTGAGTTCGGAGAGGTATGTCTATTCCTGAAATATTCGGGTTGTGCTTGGCTGTCATTTTCATGGTGCTTGTTTTGCCCTGTCTTCGCGGTGGCCATTGTTAGTAGCAAAGTAGTCTGAAGTAAATAGCCAGTGACACTGGTCTTGTCTCTTTCTCCCTCCTGTAGATAAAGGTGGGACAAAGTTCCTCTTGACTCCCCGGCCGTTAGTCGGACGTAGATAAGCCGCGGGCTGGGCCGCTGTTACTTTCACTTTTGAGACGGTACTAAGGCGGACGTAGATAAGCCGCGGCCGTCATGGGTTCATCACAGTCAATAATCACTACTTTGGAGGCCGTACTCAAACAGCGGGATATTAAAATTGCTAACAGGACTTTGAGGAACTTCATAAAAGAGGTGGATCGCGTTGCCCCCTGGTTTGCCGTCTCTGGGTCTTTGGCTCTCCCCTCTTGGAATAAACTGGGAAAGGACTTAGAAAGGCACCGCGATGACAACGATTTGAGTAACGGCACAGTTGCGATCTGGAAACTTATTAAGAACTGCCTACAAGATGAAAACTGTAAGATAGCCATAAGGAAAGGACAGGCTACGCTAGAAGATGTTCAGGATAGCATGTCAGAAACCGAACGCAGTGAGAGGATGGGCGCGCGTAGGAAAAAGGTACCGAAACAAAAGGAAAAGGAACACCTTTCAGCTGAAGAAAAGAACCCTCCTAAAAAAGGAGAGATACCCCCTAATGGGAAAAGCTCGCTTTACCCCAACCTAGAGGCACTGACTATCGACAGTGCAGAGAGTTCCTCTGGGGACTCCAGTGAGGAGTCATTAGATTCTACAGAGGAGGCGGAGTTAGACGAGGAAGCAGCAGAGTACGAGGCAGAGAGATACCATCCTGATGAGCGTAGAATCAGAAAGCCTCTGAGGAAGCCCCCTAAGAAAACGGTTCCCTCGGCCCCCTCAATTCCTCCTCCCCCATACGCTCCTCACTCGGGATATTCCCTGCTCTCAGAGAAAGTCAGGAAGAAGCTCAGGACAGCTTTCCCTGTTTTTGAAACAGAAAATGGAGGGCGAGTGTACGCTCCTGTAGACTTTACTCAACTAAAAGAATTGGCCGAATCAGTTGACAGTAGACACTATTAATCATCTGTCTGCCTCGGTCACGTCAGCACTAGATGAACAGGTCTCTGCCAACTCACAAATCCTGGGAAGATTAATGCTAGTGAATCAACGCATTGACCTCGTTCAGGAACAGATTGACATGTTGTGGCAATTAGCCCAATTGGGCTGCGAACAAAAAATGGCGGGACTTTGTGTTACCTCTATTCAATATGAAAATTATACTAGAGCAGCAAATTTTTCTAAAACTTTATCTCAGTTTTTATTACAGAATTGGACTGTAGAGTTTGAAGAGACGCTTCGGAAGTTACGCTTTGCGATTATAGAAGTGAATTCTACCAGACTTGATTTGTCCCTGACCGAAGGACTGTCTACATGGATCTCTTCAATATTTTCTTATTTTAAAGAATGGGTGGGGGTGGGTCTTTTCGGAGCCTTGCTCTGCTGTGGGCTGGCGCTCGTGTTGCGGCTCCTTTGCAAGCTCAGGTCACAGTGACAACAGGATAAGGTGGTGATTGCCCAGGCACTTGTAGCACTGGACTAAGGGACTGGATAGCCATGATTAACAACCGCCCCAAAGACCTGTTAAGACAAGGCCATAATCTGTAATACCATCTCCTCCCCCTGCCAAATGGCCCTGGCACCTCTGGGAGTTTTTCTCCATTGCACAAGAGTTGGGCATTTTGGCTTCCCTAATTCTTTCTATCTGTCCCAGGAACCAAATCCAGACTCAAGAAGGGCTCGGGTTCCCATTGCACCTTGAGGACTGTGATATGGTTGTTCTCACACTCGTTAAGCTCGGGAGGGCTCGAGTTCCCATTGCACCCCGAAGTGAGTGTAGAGACACGGGCCTGCCTCACTTATTGAGGAGGAGAAAATCTAGACCTCTCTCCTTTTGATTGGTTTGTGTCTGCCCGGCCTGAACTCTTTCACTTTTCTATGGCCTCTTCTTAGGATCACTTTTAAATAAAAAAGGGGGCAGATGTGGGAAGCTATCCTTATCACATCATTGCCATTAACAAGTCTGTGC
>NW_021624605.1:0-6199 GCF_004785775.1 Grammomys surdaster
CTAAAAAGGATTCTATATACCCAGTATCCATAACTTTTCCCTCTACATTCCCCCATTTTTTCTAATGATAGTTTTTAATCATAAAAACTTAACTCCACTTCTTCTAATGTAAATCTGATTACAGATCTTGCATTTCAGTATCTTCATAGCTTCTATTTCCCTGTCTGAGGGTTTGATATTGATGGCATAGCAATAAAAGCTGAACAGCACTAACTCTCTAAACTGATCTCTTTAAGAAGAAAAAAACAGAATCAAAAGAGGACCAGGGAAAATATCAGAGTGGTAATGTCTAATTCCTGAAGCATGTCCTGAAAGGCTGCCTCATGGTTGTGCTGCCCGCCATTGGCCACACCCACAGGGTTTCTAGTGTCCTCTGGAATGCTGCACCGGCCTCCCCCAGAGGCTTCAAGTCGTTGTTGCTGGTCGCCTGCTCCCACCGGTATAGCTCGTTTCTCCACAGGCCAAACATGGTCGGACATCGCAGGCAGCTTGGTGGTGTTGAACTAGAACCACGTCACACTCGGGTCTCTAGTCTCGTAGGCCCCTTTCAGCTGTTCTCAGACCTCGCGTCAGACCATTTTAAGTGCTTTTATGTAGGCAAACAAGGATTTAGAAAGGACAGCATTAGGATCATTCATTCTGCCCGCCCCAGTAAGTGGCAGAGGTACCCCACACAAAATCTCAAAGGGTGTAAGCTTAAATCACTCTAGAGTGTTCCACACTCAGAACAAGGCAAAGGGAAGGGGGGCTGTCTAGTCATTACCACCGGTCTCCAATGCTAATTTGGTTAAGGTCTCCTTAATTGTTCTATTTATCCTCTCTATCTGTCCTGAACTCTGGGGTTTATAAGCACAATGTAATTTCCAATTAATCCCCAGCTGTGTGGCCAGTCCCTAACTAAACTGGGCAACAAAGACCATTAACAGACCCAGTTAGTTACCTTGGGTATTCCAAACCTTGGAAAGATTTCTTCCAGGATCTTCTTTCCATATTTTGCCAGCTTGACTTCTGTGAAGTCCATCTCCCAGTAAGCTCTGGGCCAGTCGCCCCTCAGTCTCTTCCCATTGGTTAAGGCACAAGCTCTATAGTTTCTCACCACAGCTTTCGCCAAATCAGACAGTCCTTCTTCTTGTGGGAGAATTAATTTACCATCTCAGTTTTTTATTACCCCATAAGGGGTTTCAGAGTGAAAGCCCAAATTGTCCATCACTTGATGGTCGTTGGTGGCATATCTGAAACTGGTATCTCGAGTGTCAAAATAGTCTCTGGAACCCTTACTGCTAGAATCATTGCTCCCTGGGCAGCTTTCTAGGCAGCCATGTCAGCCATCTGATTTCCTTTTTGCAACAGTGTCCTGAGCCCTTTGGTTTTGGTTCAAAGAGGCTCAGTATTTCTGCGTTGTCAGCACCCCTCTTTGTCTATAGATTGCACCATGTATATGAGCCGTGGCAAAGGCATATCGGTACTAGCTTTCCATCTGCCACTGAATCTCCCACCATTCGCTTACCTTCCACCACGAAACTGCTGCCATCTGTATAGCAGTTCAGACTTCCTGGCCAGGGCTGGTCCTTCAGGTCGCTCCGAGTACCTGTTTCTTCTGCCAGGATATCAACACAGTGATGGATGGGAGAAGAGTCGTCAGTCACAGGCAGAAAGGTGGCAGGATTCAAGATGGCCGGGGGTGCAAAGATCACCCCTTTCAGTCAACAACAGGCTCTGATAGTGCATCACGCGAGTATTAGTCATCCATCAGTCAGGGGGCTGCTGGAAAGTTGATGCTGCCAAAAGTCCTCTCTGGGGGAGCGAACTGAGGAGGTTAAGTGTCTTGTATTCTCTTATTGACTTTTAGATCTTGTATTGGCTTGTAATCATTAGTGTCTGGCTTCTTCAGTTTCAACCCAAACTTTTGGGAATTCTGCTAGCCATTCACTGATATCTGGGGCTTCCGTCTTTGTCACCCAGGTTCTCTGTCTGTCTAGTTCCTATCTTATCTTTTGCCTTTCTCTCCTGCACTGCGGCCAAAATCCTTCTCGCCTGTAATCTCACCTGCCTTTTCTCTCTTTTCTCTCTTACACTTTCTCTGCCTCCTTAACTAAATCTTCCAGTAACCTCTCAAGAAACACAGACAGTGGCTCGTTTTGGTCCCTGAAGGACTTCTCTTACCTTGGCCAAATTGGTGGGCCATCTCGCTGCCCTTGGAGACCCGCTAGAGCCCGATGGTAGACCACCAGCCACCCCTTACCTGCAGTTAAGGGGGAATCCAGCATCAATCTCATTGGGAAGCTGCATAGGCTGCCCGTTGTCACCAGGAACGTTCTTACAGGCTTCTAACAGAATTCTTTCCTTCTCTTCAGTAGTAAAGAGAACCTGTAAATGCTATTGACAATCATCCCAGGTGGGCTGGAGGAAAAACATCAAAGACTCTACCAGTCACGTCAGACTGGCTGGGTTGTCTGGAAAGGAGGGGTCTTCTAAGAACCCCACAGATATCTTTTCTCTTTCTTAAGGGGAGGGGGGCTAAATTTGTCTTTACCACTGTATCTAATTGACAGCAGGCTAGTACTGTGTCACAGCTTTTCTTATTTTTTCTTACTCTAGCAATCATTTCCACCTGCTCTATCTTCTTCTCAACCATAAACATGAGTGAGTCAAAATTTCTGGAGCTCACGACTGAACTGCCAACTGCAGTTTCACTATACTTTTAAATGCACAATTTATATATATATTTTTTTAAAACAAAATTTTCTTACTTTTTCTGGCTGTAATTTCAGAAGAAGCACCTTGTCACCTGCTAAACTCAATAATCAATGAGACCAAGGCAGGGCTCTAAAAGTCAATTGAAACTGTTTTTTTGTTTTTACTTTTCTTTACTCTTAACTTCTTGTAAGGCTATTAGCCATTCCTTGAGGCAAAACTTTCTAGTGATATAATTCCATATGCATTTCTTGGAATGGCAGCTGGAGTAGGCAAGTCAGGCTGTAATTCTAATCTCTCCAGCATAATCATTATATAGCTCCTGGACCATAAACTGTCTCTTTTAAATGTCCTTGGGTCTGAGGCTGACCTGTCTTCCCCAAGGAAGAAGCAAGGCAATAAAACAAATTCCAGAAAACACCTTTCCAGGGACTAGTCAGAGTGACCATGACAACAGGAATGTCACACCAGCTTCTGCTGAGCCCTCTCTGAGCTTTGTCCTAACTCAAATTTGAAAGTTCTTAATTTAGGCCTATCTACAAATTCCTAAAGTAGTTCATCAAGGCCTTATCTGATCCCAGATAAAACTTACACTGAAATCTTCTTTTCAATCTTGGGGGAAGAAAAAAATCAGTTTCTTTACCATGAAAGCAAAAAAGTTCTTAGCCTCTCCAAGAGCAGCCTGTGCAAAGAATCATTTTTGCCAGGGCTCCTCCTGCTGTGCCTCACTTTTATCCACAGAGCAGGGGGACTTGCCTATAAGTTTTAACCCTTTTTATCTTTCTGAACATAAAACATAGAACAGACATTTATTCTAATAAAACAAAGACAGACAACGACACACGTGGACAAATTTGGCGCCAAGGACTCACAATAGACATAGAAAGCATAACCAAGAATCTCTCCGGTAGGAGCCAGAGAGTTCCTTTTCTTTTGCTAACACACCGCGGAGATCAGACAATTGTTTTAGCTATTTCTCTGTCAATGGCCATGTTAACTCATGTTAACTCTTGTTAACTCAGGATATTTAGCACAGTAGAGTCAGTTCAAAATAACGTCAGTCACAGTCCAAAAACACACAAACAGTTCATCAAGAAAACAGAAAAAACACAGTCAGTTCACCCCCATCATGGGCGGTGAATATACCAGGTACAGAGTATTCTCACCCCTATCACAGGTGCAGAGACAGGTTACACAATCAAGACATGAAAGACTGCCGGTGAGAGAACCTAATGACCAGATGACATGGCCAGCCCATGCTGGACCTAATTTAACAGATTTCTTACATCACCAGCAATGAACAACACAGAATTAGTTGTGCCTTTAACTTAGTTAAAAGGTCCCTACGCAGCAAAGGGGTAGGACACTCAGGTATCACTAGGAAGGAATGAGACACCTGTCCTTTTCCCAGGTCTACTGTTCTCGTGGTGGTCCACGAATATGAGTTCTGTCCAGTGGCTCCAATAACTATGGTTTGCTTACTTCCCAACTTCCCCAGGGGTTTCTTGAGCACTGAGAATTCTGCTCCCATGTCGACAAGAAAGTCCATGGGGGTCCCCTCCACTTTCAGGGTTACCCTAGGCTCGGGGAGGGGGGCCAAGCCCTGACCCCCCTAGTCTTCATTGCTACCTAGGGCCAGAGCCTTAAGTCCCTTCTTGGCGGGACACTCTCTGGCCCAATGTCCTCTCTCCTTGCAATAGGCACCTTGGTCTCTGTCCAGTGCTTGGCTGGCTCTTCTGGGTCTCCTTGGCTCCTGCCTCCGATACTCGCCCAAGTTCCTTGTCTGTCTAACTCCTCTAGTTCCCTGTCTTCTTCCCTCATCTACAACTGCGGCCAAAATCTTAAAAGTTGTCCCGCAGCGTTCTGGATGTTTTTCCGGGCCTCCAGAAGAACTCTCTCTTTCTCTTCAGCTGTGAAGAGAGTCTGGAGGAGCTGATTGCAATCATCCCAGGTGGGCTGGTGCGAATACATGATAGACTCCACCGGTCCAATCAGGGATGTAGGATTCTCTGAAAAAGTGGGATAATTAGCTTTCCAGTTAAACAGATCAGATGAAGAGAAGGGCCAGTATTGTAGGAACTGGACTGCATTCGGCTCGGTAGGTGCCGGACCTATAGCTCGGAGAAGTAGAGAAAACTGTGGAGTCGGGTCCTTCCGGACTCAACCCTCTCCGGCTCCGAGTGCCAGTTGCCGGCCCCCCGCCCCCGGCTGCTCCCTGTGGTTCCGGACTTGGTGCCAAGGCCGGGGGAGCCTGTGGTGGTTGATGATAAGGGGGGGGCAGTGGCGGACTTGGCCACTCAGGTGGCTCCTCTATCTCGGGATAGATCTTAGGCGGAGCTGAGGGTTTAGTTTCCGAGTCCGGTTTCAGTTTGGGTTTGGGCGTTTTAGGCCCGGAACTGCAGAGAGCCAGGGCTCGGGAGCCTGGCTGTCTCTTAACCCATGGTCTCACCCACGGAGGGGGATTCTGGATCAGGTTCTGCCAAACCACGATGTATGGCTGTTGATTGGGATGTGACCCTGGTCCTTCCTGAAAAATAGTAGCTTTTACTGCAGAAATAGTAGTTGCGTCAAAAGTCCCCTCAGGTGGCCATCCCACATCAAGTTTTGGCCACTCTGAGGCACAGAAAGTCTGCCAACGTCCCTTCCTGATGTTAACCGATAACTCATTGCCTCTGTCCTTCACCTCTGTCCAGTGGTCTAAAGTCAGGCTTAAGGGAGTCACTACAGTCTGTCCCATAACTGTCAACAAGCAACACAAAACACAGACAAAACAACTACACTAACCGTCTCAACCAAGAAGGCCAAAACCAATACAGAAAAACAGATGGCCAGGAGGTCTCTCACACCTCCTCCAGCAGGCCAGGAGGTCTCTCACACCTCCTCCAGCAAGCCACCGTGTCCTCTCTGGCCTCCAGACGGGCACCCACCAGGCGTCCCTGGGGTCCCTCCTCACCTGGGACGTCTCCCAGGTTGTGGCAGTGGTAACCCTCCTAGCACGTCTGCTGGTCACCCATTCGCCTCCTGCCGAGACAAAAGGTTTGCTGTCTCTTACGAGACAGAAACAGCTGCCAAGCCAAACCATAGAAGTGCACTTTCCAGAATTCCAAACGAGACGGATCGACACACAAAAGACACAAACAAAACCGCGGTGCCCTTACCTCCCAGTGGGGGTCTCAGAGATCAGGGTGGTCGCAAATCCCAGGACGAGCCCCCAATGAAGACCTCCGCAGAGGGGAGACCCTCTCTCAAGTCTCAGAAAGTCGCGACCACCCAGTAATCTACTCGAGACACCATATACCTGAGCAATTGCGAGGTTATTTATTAGGGCATGACAACTAGCTGCCGGTCAATTCGCATGCCCACGCAGGAGCTGAATTGACCCCGACTGCCAGTTTGAGGGGTGTTTTTAAAGGGAAAAACCACAAACCAAGGAAATGAGGAGGGGGTGAGGGGGTTGCTAGGGTGGTATAACATAAAAATAGTGGAACATTCCAAAGGAACCCAA
>NW_021624606.1:0-2365 GCF_004785775.1 Grammomys surdaster
AGGTTTTGGTTCCCCTCGCCCCCACGAATAACCGAGTCCCGCAGGCCCGGGACAGGTGGCGCCCACCGTTTGGGGCTCGAGGCACGAACCTCTCCGGACGGACACCCCAAGAGAAAGCAGCTGCGACATCGTTGAAGAGAGAGGCAGTCGTCGCCGCCCTAGACCTGCCGACCTCGGTGAGTTTTACTTTCATTCCGTCCCATAGAAATGGGCCATTCATTGTCAAAGGAGGCGAGTTTCATTAAGGGCCTCAAAGATGCACTCAGAGAGAGAGGAATCAGGGTAAAGAAAAAGGATCTCGTAAAATTTTTTATTTTTGTTGATGAAAAATGTCCTTGGTTTATGATTGATGGACCGACTATACATCCAAAGAAATGGCAGAAAGTTGGACGAGAATTAAATGAAAAAATAGCCAAGGATAAAGATGAGGGAATAACAAAGACAATATTTTCTTTTTGGGGTTTAATTAGAGATGTCATTGAGGATGCTCAGGGAGATGAGGGAAAGCACCAACTGCTTTCGGTGGCTGAATATTGTCTTAGCCAGTCTCGTCCTGGGTCGCGAAATTCTAATCGTGACCAAGATCCATCAGACACCTTGACCAATGAAGCTGGCCCCGCCAGGGAGATTGATCCCCTTAGACCGCCCTCCCGGGCATCTGACTCCTTTTCCATCCTTGATGTGTCGGTCACTTCACCTAAGCCTTCCCCCGTTCGCCTTTATCCCCCTCTGCCATCGCCCCCCCTCCTCTCTTCCTCTCCTTTGCGTCCGCCTCCATATGTTCTACCCTCCTTCCCCTCCCAAACCCTGAGGGTGGATTGACCCTAGCCTCTATCTCTGGCATGGGCACCTGCCTGCTTGGGCCCAAGATGCTTCCCCCTAGAGATCTTTTCCCTGTTTGCAATCAGACTCTCACTATCAATACAACCTATCTGTATGTGGTTGCGCCTAATAATACCCTCTTTGCCTGCTCAAATGGCCTGACCGCTTACATCTCCACCTCCAGATTCCTTTCCCATGATTATTGTGTTGTTGTTACCGTCCTCCCTCAATTTTTTGTTTATGAGCCCGAGTCCTTCCTACGCTTCTTTGAATCCGGGGTCCCACACAGAGACAAGAGAGAGCCTCTGACTGCGCTCACCCTCTCAGTCATCCTGGGTCTGGGTGCAGTCGGGGCAGGAACGGGTATTGCGTCCCTTGTAAGGAATGACCAAAATTTTGCCCACCTCCAGTCTTTAATTGATCAGGACCTTGGTCACCTGAGAGAGGGCATCCAAGACCTCACTGAGTCAGTGGCCTCCCTTTCCGAGGTGGTCCTCCAAAACCGACGAGGACTTGACCTACTCTTTTTGAAGGAGGGGGGATTGTGTGTGGCCCTTAGAGAAGAGTGTTGCTTTTACTCAGATAAGACAGGTTTGGTGAAAAACAGTTTAGAGAAAGTTAAAAAGAGCCTTGAAGAGAGAAAGAAAGCAAGAGAACAACAAGAATCTTGGTACAAAAATTGGTTTTCTACCTCCCCTTGGCTTACTACCCTGCTGCCCACTATATTGGGGCCCCTTGTTGGTATTCTTTTGCTTCTCTCCTTTGGCCCTTGGGCTTTTAATCGCCTCACAAGTTTTGTTAAAAACCAGATAGATTCCACAGTTAAAAGACCAGTTGAAGTCTACTACCATCAGCTAAAAGCAGAGGACGACACCGAGGCTGTCGCCCATGTGGTGGTGACACAACCTGAAGATGAAGATGTGGGGCCCGCACGCTCCTCCCTTGGCCGGCCTCTTAACTTTCGGGCCCTACAGGGGAGCTCCTGGCTCTCTTGGCTGACCTTCCGTATCCCTAGATAATTGAAGACAGGCGTCTCTATCCCACCCCATTTAATTGGCTTGCCCCTGCTATTGCTTGAAAGAACCTCCCAATAGCTGCCTTGACAGCTGCATCCTGGCCTTGGCCTAGCTACATCCCAGCCTTGGCCTAACTGCAAGCCTGGCACTAAACAGGACGCGACCTCATAGCCCCTGCACCCTGAGGACTTGCTTCCATTGCACCAGGAGTGGGTATGAGGATCGCAAGGGGACCAGCTCTTGCACCTCACGGGCCTTAGCTGCCATTGCACGTGAGAGAGTGGTCTCCCCTTCTCCTTCATGACCACGAACTTGGTCTTGACAGACAGCCAAGACTGTCTACCAACGGTGCCTCTCAATGGCCTTGCTGCCCTTCTGGGACCGCGAGCTGCCTACGGCCGGGATGCCCTCCCAAATTCTCCCATCCTTGAGTTTCTTCCTCTAAAAGACGCCCTCTTTAGTTTACAGGGAAGGGGGAGATGTCAGAGACCAGGACCCCTAACAGGGACCCCTGCCAGCCTTCCCCC
>NW_021624607.1:0-6187 GCF_004785775.1 Grammomys surdaster
AAAGGAAATTCTCAAATTCATATGGAATAACAAAAAACCCAGGATAGTGAAAACTATTCTCAATAATAAAAGAACTTCGGGAGGAATCACCATCCCTGACCTCAAGCTATACTACAGAGCAATAGTGATAAAATCTACCTGGTATTGGTACAATGACAGGCAGGAAGATCAATGGAATAGAATTGAAGACCCAGAAATGAACCCACACTCCTATGGTCACTTGATCTTTGACAAAGGAGCTAAAACTGTCCAGTGGAAGAAGGTGAACCATAATATCACTTGGAGTTCTGTGTGAAATGGACCAAGGTACATCAAATGGTTATAAATAGATGGGAAAACACTGGGGATATCTAAAACATAAATAAAATATCCAATAAAGATTTTTAAAAATAGTTATTGGAAATAAAATTTGTTGGTAGAAACAATGCCGAAAGCAATTAGAAAACAGACTTTTTCCTGTGAAAGATAAATGCTACCGTAGAATTAAAGGATTCACCTAACCCACACAAAGACCCAACAAAGAAAGAGAACTTAAGACCAATCTCCCTTATGCTCAATAAAATTCTCACAAACAAAAAGCAAGAATTCATCAAAAAAAAAATAATCCATCATGATCAAGTAGGCCTTATTCCAGAAATGCAAAGATGGTTCAAAATATGGAAATCCAACAAAGTAATCCACTATACAAACAAATTCAAAGGACAAAAAATAAACTAAACAAAACATGATCATCTCACTAGATGCTGAGAATTCATTTTACAAAATTCAACACCCCTTCATGGTAAAAGTCCTGGAAACATGTGGAATTCAAGGACCATACCTAAACATAATAAAAGCAATATACATCAAACCAGTAGCCAACATCAAACTAAATGGAGAGAAACTTGAAGCAATCACACTAAGATCAGGGACTAGAAAAGGCTGCCCATTCCCTCCCTACTTATTCAATATAGTAGTCAAAGTCTTAGCCAGAGCAATGAGACAACAAAAGGAGTCCAAAGGGATACAAATTGGAAACAAAGAAATCAATATATCATCATTTGCAGATGATATGATAGTATACTTAAGTGACCCCCAAACTTCCACCAGAGAACTCCAAAGCCTGATAAACAACTTCAGCAAAGTGGCTGGATATAAAATTAACTCAAACAAATCAGTAGCCTTCCTCTTCTCAAAGGAAAATTAGGCTGAGAAAGAAATTAGGGAAATGACACCCTTCAAAAAAGTCACAAATAGCTGGGCTGTGGTAGAGCACGCCTTTAATTCCAGCACTTAGGAGGCAGAGGCAGGTGGATTTCTCAGTTCAAGGCCAGCCTGGTCTACAGAGTGAGTTCCAGGACAGCCAGGGCTACACAGAGAAACCCTGTCTTGAAAAACCAAAAAAAAAAAAGTCACAAACAATATAAAATACCTTGGTGTGAGTCTAACCAAGCAAGAGAAAGATCTTTATGACAAAAACTCTAAGTCTGTGAAGAAAGAGTGAAGAAGTTTTCACAAGTTGGAAAGATCTCCCATGCTTTTGGATTGGTGGGATTAATATAGTAATAATGCCAATCTTGTTGAAAGTAATCTACAGATTCAGTGCAATCCTCATTAAAGTTCCAACTCAATTCTTCATAGAGATAGAAAGAACAATTTGCAAATTCATTTGGAATAATAAAAAACCTAGGATAGTGAGAATTATTCTCAACAATAAAATAACTTCTGGAGGAATAACCATCCCTGACCTCAAACTGTATTACAGAGCAACAGTGAAAAAACTGTACAGTACTAGTACAGAAGCAGGTAGAAAGATCAATGGAATAAAAGTGAAGACTCAGAAATGAACCCACATACCTATGGTCACTTGATCTTTGACAAAGGAGCTAAAACCATCCAGTTGAAAAAGGACAACATTTTCAACAAATGGTGCTGGTTCAACTGGAGGACAGGTTCACCAAGAGATCAGCATGTAGAAGAATGAAAATTGATCCATTCTTATCTCCCCGTACAAAGCTCAAATCCAAGTGGATAAAGGACCTTCACATAAAACCAGATACACTGAAACTAATAGAAGAGAAGGTGGGTAAGAATCTCAAATACTTGAGCACAGGGGAATAGTTCCTGAACAGAACACAAATGGCTTTTGCTCTAAGATCAAAAATTGACAAATGGTCTGACTTAAAACAGATTAATGCAACATGGTTTTTCATATTTGAGCTGTTTTCTAAATACCAGCATTTAACTTTGCTTATGTAATATATGACACCTACAACATTATTCACTGAGAAATTACGCATTTATTTTCCTCAACCATTTTTTCACTTTATCTCAAAAAATATGTGACTTGCTATTTTTTTAGTCTGCAAATGCTAAACTGTAATTTTGGGGGAAAGCAAAAGAAAGATGATAAACATTGTAAGCAAACAATAAAGTTCCCCAAGTTAATGTTTGACTTTTTCTTTTAGACCATTTAGAAAGTCAGTTACACGGTTTTATCTTTCTTTTCTTTTTCTAGACAGAGACTAGTGAGAGGTAGGGTCCTGGATGGACTGGAGCTGAGACCCACCTGCCACACCTCTGGAGGCCAGGGTTAAAGTTTTATGTCCTCACACTCAGAAGCACTGTTTTATTTTATAACACCAGTACAAATAAATTACTGGCAGGTCAGTACCATCCTGGGACCTAAAATTCTAACTGAATAAAATCTTTCAATATTCCATTATACAGCTTAGAATAGTTAAATTATTTGATTAAACTGGTCAAATTAGTAAGAAACATACAGTTCAGTAAATGGTTAGTCATTTTGCTTCTGGGGACAGACAGTCAAAGAACAGAGACTAACAAACAAGTAAGAAAAATTTTTAAAAAGGAAAAAAGTCACAGGGCAGTTTGAACCTCTGAAATCAATTAGACCTATCCAGTATTCAGATCTAAAAGAGAATTTCCATTTTTTTCTTGAATAATCTTCATTCTTTCCTTGAATATCAAACTGATTGGTAGTCACAGCTTCACACACAATCAGAGCTTTATAGCTTGCTCATAATTAAGTCAGATAATTTTTATAGTTTTATGTAGAGTGGTGGTTTATTTTTCTTCTTAGGGATAGTTTACAATACTAAGAACTGTCACATATATTAGTGAGTTACATATGTACAAAATTAAACTGTAAATTGTGAACAGTGGAAAGCACCATTGTGGCATAAACATCGTAGTAATATATTTAAAATGAATGTAAATGGAAGTTAAAATTACATTACTGTGAAGCTTACCTTCCAACTCTTAAATGTCAGAGATTTGTGTTAGTGGGTAATTCTTAAGAGCTTTGAAAATACTGTGCAATTCATGTAACCCAGAATTATTATTTCATTGTAACTTATTATTCAGCATGGTGAGTGCTTTTGATTTGGCAGATTGATAACATGGTATAATATATTTACTTAGTTGGAAACAATTATTTATACATCCTTTTTTAAAACATATCTGCTAGATGAAACATACAATAAAACTACCTGTACTAAAATTTGGGAAACCTTTAGGTCTTTAAAAGTATTACTAATCATTAGCTACATCTATGATAAAAAAGTGTTTATTCTGGTTTACTTAGAAATGATAAACATTTAAAGTGTTAACATCTTATAAATGCGGTGAATTAATAGAATAAACATTTTGAAAAAAAAGAATTGACAAATGAGACCTCATAAAACTGCAAAGATTCTGCAAAGCAAAGGACATGGTCAATAGGCCAAAATGGAATCCAACAGATTGGGAAAAGATCTTTACCAATCTTACATCCAATAGAGGGTTAATATCCAATATATACAAAGAACTCAAGAAACTAGACTCAATACAACCAAATAACCCTATTTAAAAAATGGGGTACAGAGCTCAACAAAGAATCCTCAACTGAGGAAACTCGAATGGCCTAGAAGCACCTAAAGAAATGTTCGACATCCTTAGTCATCAGGGAAATGCAAATCAAAACAACCCTGAGATTCCACCTCACACCAGTCAGAATGGCTAAGATCAAAAACTCAGGTGATAGTAGATACTGGAGAGGATGTGGAAAAAGAGGGACACTCCTACATTGTTGATGGGATTACAAGTTGGTGCAACCACTCTGGAAATTAGTCTGGCAGTCCCTGAGAGAATTGGACATAGCATTACCTGAGGACTCAGCTATACCACTTCTGGGCATATACCCAGAAGATGCTCCAACATATGACAAGGACACATGCTCCACTATTTTCATAACAGCCTTATTTATAGTATTCAGAAGCTGGAAAGAACCCAGATGCCCTTCAACAGAGGAATGGATACAGAAAATGTGGTACATTTATACCATGGAGTAAATAGTACCCAGCCATTAAAAACAATGAATTCATGAAATTCTTAGGCAAATGGATGGAACTAGAATATATAATCCTGAGTTAGGTGACCCAATCACAAAAAACACACATGGTATGCACTCATTGTTAAGTGGGTATCAGCCTCAAAGCTCAGAACCCAAGATACAACTCACAGATCACATGAAGCTCAAGAAGGAAGACCAAATTCTGGGTGCTTTGGTCCTTCTTAGGAGTTACAAAATACTAAAGGGAGTAAATGCAGAGACAAAGTGTGGAGCAGAGATTGGAGGAAGGGTTGTCTGCAGATTGCACTAAATGGGGATTCATCCTATGTGCAGTCAACAAATGCAGAGTCTGTTGTGGATGCCAGGAAGTGCATGCTGACAGGACCCTGATATACCTGTCTCCTGAGAGGCTTTGCCAGAACCTAACATATACAGAAGTGGATGCTCACAGCTAATAATTGAACTGATAGTGAGATCCGCAATGGAGGAGGTAGAGAGACGACTGAAGGAGCTGAAGGGGCTTGCAACCTCATAGGAAGAGCGAAAAAACCAACCAACCAGAGCTCCCAGGGTCAAAATTGCCAGCCTGGGAACATGCATGGAGGGACCCATGGCTCCAGCTATATATGAAGTGGAGGATGGTCTTGTCAGGAATTGATGGGAGTGGGGGGGTCCTTGGTCCTGTGAAGGTGGGATGCCCCAGCGTGGGGAAATTCAAGGGTAGAAAGGGGGGAGTGGTTGGATAGGTGGGGGCATACCCTCATAGAAAAAGGACAGGATAGGGGAGTTCCTAGTGGTGGAAATGGGGAAAGAGGTATCTTCTGAAATGTAAATAAGTAGAATGTCCAATTGAAAAAAGAATTAAAGGATTGAAAATCTTATAACTATAAAAATATGCTAAATGAAGTACCCAGATTCACACATGTAAACATATATCATATCTTAAATATGAACCATTATTCATATGTTTTGTAAAACATCCTATGATGCTGTGGAAAGGGGTGCCTTATTGGTCCCATGCTGATGGCACACCCCCAAGGTACCAGCCATAATACAGGTCTAGTATAGAATGATTTTTATTTGGGAGCATGGAAAGAGGGGCTGAGTAGGGAATAGAGGCAGAGAAAGAAAGGAGATAGAGAAGGAGAGAGAGAGAGAGAGAGAGGGAGGAAGAAGAAGAAGGAGGAGGAGGAGGAGGAGGAGGAGGAGGAGGAGGAGGAGGAGGAGAAAAAAAAGAAAAGTAAATAAAAAAAAGAAAGATTAAGAAAGAAGAAACAGAAAAGAAAGAAAAAGAAGAGAAGAGAAATGTTCGGCTAGGAACAAGTAGAGACATAGAGAGGGGAGGAGGGGAGAGAAACAGGCCAGAAAGTGATAAAAGAGTCAACACGAGAGAAAAGTGTTAGAGAAGCCTGTGAGAAAGCTAAAAGTTCTTTTAAGCAAGTCTGGTTCCTGGCTGTTGCTAGATAACTTTTGGGAGGAGCCTAGAAGGAATGCTAACATGCTAACAATAGTAATATGAGAATCCACACAATTTTCTGTTTGTTTTCCTGACTTTAGCTATTCTCAATGGAATAAAATAAAATCTTAGAAGCATTTAATTTTTCATTGCTATAGTTGATAAGTGAAAATGACACATTTTGATACACTTATTAGCAATTATATTTATATTTTTGAGATTATGATTTAATCACATTTCTCCCTTCCCTGTGTTCCCTCCAACCCTCTTGTATATACCTATCTCCATTCTTCTTCAAAATCATAACCTTTTTTCACTACTTTTTCTTACATGCACACACACACACACATGTATATATATATATATATATATATATATATATATATATATATATATAT
>NW_021624607.1:6287-14032 GCF_004785775.1 Grammomys surdaster
ATATATATATATATATATATATATATATATACATATACATATATACAATCATATTTTTAAGCATAACATGTTCACTCTCAATTTTATTTATATATATTCTGGAAGATGGAGCAGGAATATTGTAAGATCCAGACTTCCAGGGAGTTTTCTCTGAGATTGTGTCTCCTAGTAATGTCAGATTCTATACTCATGAAATCTCACCACCAGGACTGTCTAAAAGTGAGAAGAGTAAGGATAATAGGCATGCTGAAGTGGACTGGAAACAGATCACAACCTTATATAAAGACAGGAAAGGAGACTGGATTAGTAACATCCACAGCATGACTGTCTTAACACAGAAAGGAAGAAACTAAAAACAAATCAAAACAAAATAACAACAACAAAAACAGGCAAATATTCTTTGATACCACCTCTCCAAGGGAAGCAAAGACCTGAATACAGTATTGAACAATCTGAATTTTTAGAGACTTCTTACAGAAAAGCTTAAAATTCAGTTGTCTAGAAGTGCTAGGGAGATAGGGCATCATACTCTTGAGACTCAAAGAGCATTAGGAAGAGGGTTTTCCCATAACATCAGTTTAAATACATATCTGTTCTTTCTTTTTATTTTTCTCTTATTTGTTGTTGCTATTTTACTGATATAGGTGTTGTGCTTACAGACAAGCACGTAGCATGACTGTCCTCTGAGAGACTCTATCAACAGTTGACTGAAACAGACACAGATCCTCAGAGCCAAGCATTGGACTGAGGCCAGAGACCCTATGGAAGAGTTAAGAGAAGGACTGAAGAAGCTGAAGGAAATGGCAGCCCCATAGGAACAACAACAGTATCAACTAACCTGGACCCATCAGAGCTCCCAGAGACTATGCCACCAACCAAAGAGCATACATGAGCTGGTTCAAGGTCTCCAGCACATATTTAGCAGAGGACAGGCTTCAGTGGGAGAGGATGGGCCTAATCCTTTAGAGACTTGATGTTGCATGGAAGGGGGATAACCAGGGAGCGACCCCCTCACAGGTGAATGGCAGATGTAGGGAAGAACTCCATAAGGAGGACAGAAAGAGTGGAAACATTGTGATGGAAATAAATAAAATAATTAATATAAAAACTATAAAACAATAAAGCATTTAGATTTTTATATGAGAGAACTAAAGTTATAAGCTTAATGTAGGCTAAAAAAACATAGAATATTTTATGTAAAATCAATAGTAATCACAAAGGATGTACCAAAAATTTAAAAAGAAAGCAATTCAGAAACAATGAAGCATAAAAGAAGCCATGGGGACAAAATAATTACAGACAGTTGGACATTACTTAATAAAATAATAAGAAGTCATTCCATCTTTATTGCAAATTGCAAAATAAATGTGTTAAATTCCCCAAACAAACCCATAGAGGCTGAAGGGATGAAAAATCATACCAAAGTAGATGTGTACAAGATAATGACTTTGTCACTAAGAGTATATTATAGACTGAAAGGAAAAAAATGTAATAAAAATATGCCATATGCGAACATAGACTGTCCATCTTGTTCCTAACTTCTGTTGAGTGAAGCACTCTGCTCTACCACAACTTCTCTTCCTAAAATCAATAAAACCTTAGAAGCTGGAATTGAACTGAATGTAAATCCTTTCTACTTTAACCTGTTTGTGCTCTCTGGCATGTGTCATATATGATGCATATGAATAACATTGACAGTTGGTTCCAGAAAATTCTTAATTGCTACAAAAGCATCCCAAAATATTGTGTTGAAGAATTTGGGAAATTTTAGACAAATAAGATGGAGAAAAACCAGATAGCTTTAATGATAGATTGTAATGGACAAGTTCCTTGAGAACTCAGAAAACAGGAATACCAGAGCAGATATGGAAAATAAAGAATATATTCCAAGAAGTTCCAATGCAATATAAACTCTGTTGGGAACAAGCTTTGGGACTATTTTTTTACATTGATTTTACTAAAATTCTCTGCTTTTTGTTCATAATCTAAGAGTTTGTGAAAGGCTTCACTAAATGTTGATGAATAAGTTAATTCAATGGAGAAAATTTGAAGACAGTCCAAAAGTCACACTATAGCATGATTATTTATAATGTATAAAATAACCATCATATCATGAGATTACAATATCCTACAATTATTTGTAGAAAATGTATACAGTGGCAATCTAGTATAACTGAATACTAACAATTAAAGAACTAGAAATGGAAAAGCAAATGAGATCCCAAATCATCACAAACAAAGGAATTACTATAATAATAGAAATAGTGAATGAACAAAATGCAAAGAAAAGGGTTTGTTTAGATAAGTTTAGAAAGTTTAACAAACACTTACTAAATTGTCACAGCCAAACAATGGCTCGAATAAATTAAAGCAGAAGTTAAAGAGATTACAGTTAATGCCATAAATGTCCGAATGACTGTAAGATCTTTATGAACAAGTGCATTTCACGCTAATATATAATCTCAGGAGGATAGGTTTCAGGATAATCTTGGCTCAGAACCAGACTTTCTCCTCCTTCACTGTAGCTCTGCAGGATATAATATACTGTAGAGTGTTATGTGGAGTTAATGAACTCTGCCTTAATACCTCAGGCCTCATACTTTCCCTCCCAAGGACATGATGCCATGTAACACTTGTTTTCTACAAAACCAGCTGTGCTGCAAGGGTAAATTCAAGTGTGGAATGTTTTCATGATTCAAAATGCTAAGTGGTGATGACACCTCTTATAATTCCAGCATTTTTTCCCACTATTGCATCTTAGAAGACTAATTTGTCATAGAACTTAGGCTTCTTGTGGTGATTGCATCCTATTTTTGAACTATAAACTTGCTTTGCCTGACTTATTTTTTTTTAAAAAAGTAACAAATCAAGAGTGAAAACCCTGTCTACATAATAGAAGAAAATACCTATAAACCATATAACTGATAAGAGATCAATGTAAGGAATGAATAGCACACCTAAGTACTTATAGGAAATCCTAAAGGACTTACATAGACAGAAAAATAGCCAATAGTAAGCAAAGAATATCCAATATTAGTAAACACCAGGAAGTTAGAAACAAAAACCACAATAAAACATACCTCTATGCTTCATAAAATGACTATTAAATAAAAGAGGGGATAATAAATGTCACTAGCAGAAAAATATGATCTTTTGACCATAGTTCAGAAAAGTATAAAATAATGATTTAAAGATGGATGAATAGTACAGATGTTCTTTAAACATATTAAAAGCTGAAACAAGTATTCACACTTCTCAATATCTACCCAAAATAAATTTAAATAACAATATCAAAGAAAGAAATATTTACACTCCTACTCATGTTAATTATAGCATTAGTGACAATGTTAAAATATAAATATGAAATCTACATAATGAATACATAAAAACATAGTCATAACATAATATAAAGCAATAAAAGATACATTACCATATGTGACAAGAGCTTTAATGTAGCCATTATCAATAATATAATAAAATAAGACAATGAAGTACAAAGAATACAATGAAATAAAATGAAATAGGGCAAGTAAGTACAAATATGTGCTATTATTTATGAGGTATACTATATAAAGCAAGACAAGTGAAAGAGCCCCCTTCTGCCCCTGCCTGGTCCTCTGGGCTGGAGCAGACACAGAGTTGGTCTGCTCCTGTCCTGTGGAGAAACTGAATCCTGAGTCATCCAGGAGCCACTGCATTCAGAGCAGCTGACACAGAGTCGGTCTGCTCCTGTCCTGTTGAGAAACTGAATCCTGAGTCATCCAGGAGCCACTGCACTCAGAGCAGCTGGAGCCACTGCACTCAGAGCAGCTGAAACTGAATCCTGAGTCATCGAGGACCCACTGCACTCAGAGCAGAAGGATTTCCAGATCCAAGAGGTGGCCTGAGTCCCAGGACTTATTCCACCCAGGAGATTAGGAGCATAAGACCACAGAGACCTCTGGACTCTGAGGAGCTCTGCAATAAGCAAGATAACTGGAAATACAGACTACAGTTTTACACAGTGAGGGCAGGTACCACTAGAGTTAACCAGATGGCGAAAGGCAAGCGCAAGAACATAAGCAACGGAAACCAAAGTTTCTTGGCATCACCAGTGCCCAATTCTCCCAATATAGCAAGCCCTGAACACCCCATCACACCTGAAAAGCAGGATTCAGAATTAAAATCACTTCTCATGATGATGATAGAGGATTATAAGAAGGAATTAAGTAACTCCCTTAAAGAAATACAGGAGAGTACAAGTAAACAGATAGAAGCCCTTAAAGAGGAATCACAGAAATCCCTTAAAGAAATGCAAGAAAACACAAAGAAGGAATTAAACAAAAACATTCAGGATCTGAAACTGGAAATAGAAACAATAAAGAAAGTTCAAAAGGAGACAACCATGGAGATAGAAAACCTAAGAAAGAGATCAGGAGTCACAGACGCAAGCATCACCAACCGAATACAAGAGATAGAAGAGAGAATCTCAAATGCAGAAGATACGGTGGAAAATATTGACACAGTTGTCAAAGAAAATGCAAAATGCAAAAAACTCCTAACTCAAAACATCCAGGAAATCCAGGACACAATGAGAAGACCAAACCTAAGGATAATAGGTATAGATGAGAATGAAGATTCCCAACTTAAAGGGCCAGTAAATATCTTCAACAAAATTATTGAGGAAAACTTCCCTAACCTAAAGAACAAGATGCCCATAAACATACAAGAAGCCTACAGAACACCAAATAGACTAGACCAGAAAAGAAATATCTCCCGTCACATAATAATCAAAACATCAGATGCACAAAACAAAGAAAAAATACTAAAAGCAGTAAGGGAAAAAGGTCAAGTAACATATAAAGGCAGACCTATAAGAATTACACCAGACTTCTCACCAGAGACTATAAAAGCCAGAAGAGCCTGGACTGACATCATACAGACACTAAGAGAACACAATTGCCAGCCCAGATTACTATACCCAGCAAAACTCTCAATCAGTATAGATGGTGAAACCAAGATATTCCATGACAAAACCAAATTTGCACAATATCTTCCCACAAACCCAGCACTTCAAAGGATAATTGATGGAAAATGCCAACACAAGGAGGGAAACTACAACCTAGGAAAAGCAAGTAAGTAATCTTCCAACAACCCCCAAAATAGATACAAACATAACTTTACCTCTAATAAAAAAAAATAACAGGAAGCCACAATCATTTTTCCTTAATATCTCTTAACATCAATGGTCTCAATTCCCCAATAAAAAGACGCAGACTATCAGACTGGATACACAAACAAGACCCAGAATTTTGCTGCATACAAGAAACGCACCTCAGTGACAAAGACAGACACTACCTCAGAATAAAATGGTGGAAAACAATTTTTCAAGCCAATGGTCCCAAGAAACAAGCTGGAGTAGCCATTCTAATATCAAATAAAATCGACTTTCATCCAAAATTAATCAAAAAAGATAAGGAAGGACACTTCATACTCATCAAAGGAAAAATCTACCAAGGTGAACTCTCAATTCTGAACATCTATGCTCCAAATGCAAGGGCACCTACATACATAAAAGAAACTTTACTAAAGCTCAAAACACACATTACACCTCACACAATAATAGTGGGGGATTTCAACACCCCACTGTCAGCAATGGACAGATCATGGAAACAGAAACTAAACAGAGACACTTTGAAATTAACAGAAGTTATGAACCAAATGGACTTAACAGACATCTATAGAACATTTCATCCTAAAACAAAAGAATATACCTTTTTCTCAGCACCTCATGGTACCTTCTCCAAAATAGACCATATAATTGGTCACAAAACAAGCCTCTACAGATACAAAAAGATTGAAATAATCCCTTGCATCTTATCAGATCACCACGGACTAAGACTGGTCTTTAATAATGACAAAAACAATGGAAAACCCACGTACACATGGAAACTGAACAACTCTCTACTCAATGATGACTTGGTCAAGGAAGAAATAAAGAAAGAAATAAAAGACTTTTTAGAATTCAATGAAAATGAGGACACATCATACCAAAACTTGTGGGACTCCATGAAGGCAGTGCTAAGAGGAAAGCTCATAGCTCTAAGTGCCTACAAAAAGAAACTGGAAAGAGCACACACTAACAAGTTGACTGCACAACTAAAAGCTCTAGAACAAAAAGAAGAAATACACCAGGAGGAGTAGAAGGCAGGAAATAATCAAACTCAGGGCTGAAATCAACCAAATAGAAACAGAAAGAACAATACAAAATATCAATAAAACCAGGAGTTGGTTCTTTGAGAAAATCAACAAGATAGATAAACCCTTAGCCAGATTAACCAGAGGGCACAGAGACAGTATCCAAATTAATAAAATCAGAACTGAAAAGGGAGACATAACAACAGAAACTGAAGAAATTCAAAAAATCATCAGATCCTACTACAAAGGCCTATACTCAACAAAACTGGAAAACCTGGATGAAATGGACAATTTCCTAGACAGATACCAGGTACCGAAGATAAACCAGGAGCAGATAAACCATCTAAATAGTCCCATAACCCCTCAGGAAATAGCAGCAGTCATCAAAAGCCTCCCCACTAAAAAAAGCCCAGGACCAGATGGTTTTAGTGCTGAATTCTATCAGACCTTCAAGGAAGACCTAATACCAATTCTCTTCAAACTATTCCACAAAATAGAGACAGAAGGAACACTACCCAATTCGTTCTATGAAGCTACAATTACACTCATACCCAAACCCCACAAGGACCCGACAAAGAAAGAGAACTTCAGACCAATCTCCCTTATGAACATCGATGCAAAAATACTCAATAAAATTCTAGCAAACCGAATCCAAGACCACATCAAAACAATCATCCATCATGATCAAGTAGGTTTTATCCCAGGAATGCAGGGATGGTTCAATATTCGGAAATCCATCAATGTAATCCACTATATAAACAAACTTAAAGAAAAAAACCACATGATCATCTCACTAGATGCTGAGAAAGCATTTGACAAAATTCAACATCCCTTCATGATAAAAGTCTTGGAAAGATCAGGAATTCAAGGCCCCTACCTAAACATAGTAAAAGCAATTTACAGCAAACCAGTAGCCAACATCAAGCTAAATGGAGAGAAACTTGAAGCAATCCCACTAAGATCAGGGACTAGACAAGGTTGCCCACTCTCCCCCTACCTATTCAATATAGTACTGGAAGTCTTAGCCAGAGCAATTAGACAGCAAAAAGAAGTCAAAGGGATACAAATAGGAAAGGAAGAAGTCAAAATATCGCTATTTTCAGATGATATGATAGTATACTTAAGTGACCCCCAAACTTCAACCAGAGAACTCCTAAACCTGATAAACAACTTCAGCAAAGTGGCTGGTTATAAAATCAACTCAAACAAATCAGTAGCCTTCCTCTACATGAAAGATAAACAGACTGAAAAAGAAATTAGGGAAATGACACCCTTCACAATAGTTGCAAATAATATAAAATACCTTGGTGTGAATCTAACCAAGCAAGTGAAAGACCTGTATGACAAGAACTTCAAGTCTCTGAAGAAAGAAATCGAAGAAGATCTCAGAAGATGGAAAGATCTCCCATGCTCATGGATTGGCAGGATTAATATAATAAAAATGGCCATCTTGCCAAAAGCAATCTACAGATTCAATGCAATCCCCATTAAAATCCCAACTCAATTCTTCACAGAGTTAGAAAAGGAAATTCTCAAATTCATATGGAATAACAAAAAACCCAGGATAG
>NW_021624608.1:0-3811 GCF_004785775.1 Grammomys surdaster
CGTTTCTTTTGTAACGGCCGTCGGGTTCTGCTACTTTGTAAAGGCCGGCCGGTTCTGCTGCTCCGGTCGGCAGGTCAGGGTCTAGCAAGAGAGAATGGGGACGGAGGAAGGGGAAAAAAGGGGCGAGAGACGCAAAAGATAGATACAAGCCAGAGTCCGGTGGAGTCTCAAGTCTCTTCTTTATTCTCTTCTCTTCTTACTATATTCTCACTCCTTCAGTCTCCTGACACCTCTCACTTTCTCTCTCCTTCCTCTACTTCCTACTTCCTACTACCTCCTACTTTCTACCTCCTACTTTCTACTCCCCTACTCCTCTACTCTTTTATAGAAGGGAAATCCTGGGTATTTATACCCTTTACCACGTGACTTGCCCTCGTGCACAATCTCAACTGAAGCCACTACATCACGTGCCTTGTAGCCATGGATACCAGGAGCACCTGGCAGCTGGGGGCACTAAACAGTGTAACAAGATGTTTATCAGAGTGCGCTCAGCTATTGCAGGCTGTTGAAACAAGTCTCTTGTCAGAGTATATGTCTCGAGATGGCTGTAAAGATGATAGCCACTTTCGGCTAAGAGTCGGCTCCCAACAGGTCCCCCTTTTTAAATTTATTTTCAAAAGGGAAGGCTGGGAAAACTTACGGAAACCGTGCCTGCCTTAGGTTGGAACAAAGGACCCCAGCCTCCCTTTCCCGTCTCTGGATACTCAACAGTCATTGGTTGAGCTCCTGTCTTAGGATGGTGAGGCCTCCCAGTTAGGGGCAAGGGTCTTGAGGTGTTCTCTTACCCATCATTGACTATCCGGCTTAGCGCGTAAGTTAAGGGTTAATCCTCGTCAGTCTTGATGACAGAGGTTTTAGTCCCCTACTTCCAGCCTGTAATAATGGACCTGTATGGGTTTCATTTGTGTAACGTCTATCTGTTGTAGTACAAAAGCCATCAGTTTGTTGAGCAGCATGAACTCGAGAGACAAGAGACTTAGCAATGCCTGAATGGTTAGCGCAAATACAACACTCTTTTTAAGGGTAGTACATAACTTCTTCTGTTGGAGGAGTAAAAAGTATAAGCCTCTTCTATTCTATAACACTATTTTATAAATCTAATCTATATAAGTACAGAACTGATCATAGCTTTGATCTTAACAAAACAAGTAAGAAAATCCCTATTTCTGTCCCAATCAATCTCAAACCTAAAACACAACTATAGTAACTATGGTAATGGGTTTTCTCTAGGGTTTAAACAATGTACCACTAAATCATAAATCAGGGAACCAAGAGTCTAATAGAGCCACCCTGGAGGCGTGGGTGGTGATGTCTTCTTCCGCACTGAGAAGAGCCACCCTGGAGGTGCGGGTGGTGATGTCTTCTTCCGCACTGAGAAGTTCCCAAGTCAGGTATACTGGTTGATTCGCTCCAGTGAAGCATCTTCATGTTTCCTGTAAAGGAAAAATACGCTTCTCAGGGGGTTTCTCCTCCCTGGATTTGTTATTATTGTCTATTTGTTTGATCAGTCTCTCTGGCAGCCATCGTGCGGCATCTGCCGTTTGGGAATATATGTAGACAGATCCTCTTCCCCAGATAAGCACTGGATCTGGCCCATTCCAGGTTCCAGTTAATGGGTCTTTCCAGAGGACTGTTGCAAAATTCTTTTTGGTATTAGGATGCCAGAATCTATCTGCAGCAGATTTTCCTTCAGAATCTAAAGATTTATGATTAGTAGGAATCAATGGAAGTAACAATAGTTGAGCTATCCTCCTTCCTGTAGGAATAGTGACTATATTCTGTATTGCCTTGGCCATTACCTTAATCTCACCTTGATAATCATTGTCTACAACTCCAGGAAAAATTTGTAGTCCTTGTATAGTAGCACTGCTTCTTCCCACTATCAGGCCAAACACATTTGGATAGAGTGGTCCAAACACTCCAGTGGGTAAGGCCTGAGGTCCCATTTCTGGGGTTAATACTGTGTGGGTGGCAGAACTGAGGTCCAGTCCTGCACTTCCTGGTGTTGCTCGACTAAGTTCTGAAAGGGGTTGTTGTTTGTCGGTATGAAACTGACTGTCCCATAAGCCTGCTTTGGCTTGTATTGGTTCGGGGCCTGGGGCTGGCCCCTGTTCCCGTTTCCCTGATTATAGGAAAGGGTGTTTCCTTGTGCATCTGTCTTGGACCTACATTCACTAGCCCAATGCCTTCCACGTTTGCAACGTGGGCATAGCCCAGGCTGTTTTCTGGGCTGTCTCTGGGTTAACTCATTTTCTGCTTTGCAATATTTTGAAAAGTGTCCAGGCTTGTCACATTTAAAACAGGCCTTTTTGTCTCTACTTGCCAAAAAGTCTCTTACTGATTGTCCTTGCATGGCGGCTGCCATAGCTAAGCCCTGTTGGTAGGAGGGCCCTATATCAGAACAGAGTCTGATATACCCAGTAAGGTCTGTCTTTTTCCTGTAGGGTCTAATGGCTGCTTGGCAGGCAGAATTGGCATTTTCATATGCAAGTTGTTTCACATAATCTATACCTGCCTCTACATTACCAAAAATCCTCCCTGCTGTTGTCATTAATCGATGAACAAAATCAGAAAATCGTTCATCAGGCCCTTGTCTGACTGAGGTCAAAGATGCACCAGGGTCTCCCTTTACTGGGAGTTTGCGCCAAGCCTTCATGGCCGCATTTTGAATTTGAGCGAATAAGCCTGGGTCATATTGCATCTGGTTATCACTAGAAGCAAATTGCCCTTCTCCTACTAAGGCATCAAAGGACCAACCATTACCTGCCTGAATGTTTCTCCTAGCTGTCTCTTTACAATTCTCATGATACTCTGATTTCCAAATAAGATAGTCACCACCGCTAAGAACTGCTCTCACTAGAGTATCCCAATCACCAGGAGTCAGCCACTCCTCTGCAACAGATTCTAAGATTGCAAGAGTAAAGGGAGCAGTGGCACCGTATTGTGACACTGAATTTTTTAATTCTTTAATAATTTGAAAGTTAAACCCTGTGTGATGTCTCCACACAACTCCTTGAGCATCTCTAGTCTCTGATACAGGGAAAACCTCAGCCTCTCTCTCCTCTGGCTGATCTCTGGCTGAACTAAAACCAGAGGACAGGGGCTGCCTTTGGACTCCAGGTTGAGGAACTCGAGGACCTGAGGAATTTTCCTTGCCCGCTCGAGACCTCTTCCCTGTCTTTAGTTTTTGTATCTGATTAATTAAGTCCTGATACTCTTCCTCTAACTCTATTTGTTGTTTAAGGAGAGAAATTTGTTGTTTAAGAAAAGAAATTTTGTCCTGCAACTCCTTTCTGTGATCTTCGACCACCATCTCCATAGCAGGAGCATCTGGAGGTGGAGGAGCACAGGGAGGGGGCCTTCGGGAAGAAGGCCATTCAGGATCAAAATATTTGGCTGCCTCTTCCTCTAGGTCAGAACAATCTGGGTCTGACAAATTGATTACTTCAACCTTTGGTCTTATTTTGGATTCTATGTGTTTCTTTTTCTTTTGGGCATGAAAGGCAACATTTAAACAGCGAAACAAAAGCAGACAATTGATACACGTAAACAGCAAGCAACAGAACAAAAACAGAGAGTTGAGTTCAGGCTGACTTATTTCTTGCCCCATTATTACTATGACTTACTGGTCTCCACACGGCAGTTTTCTGTGGCAATCACCTCTGTTTCACCTCTGAATTTTCAGTCGATCCTCCTTCCAGTAACGTCCCTCACTGGGTCTCTGGTTCTTGCTGCCGCACGTCTGGGCGCCACTTTGTAACTGTCGTTTCTTTTGTAACGGCCGTCGGGTTCTGCTACTTTGTAAAGGCCG
>NW_021624609.1:0-2615 GCF_004785775.1 Grammomys surdaster
CTAAATGGAGAGAAACTTGAAGCAATCCCACTAAGATCAGGGACTAGACAAGGTTGCCCACTCTCCCCCTACCTATTCAATATAGTACTGGAAGTCCTAGTCAGAGCAATTAGACAACAAAAAGAAGTCAAAGGGATACAAATAGGAAAGGAAGAAGTCAAAATATCACTATTTGCAGATGATATGATAGTATACTTAAGTGACCCCCAAACTTCCACCAGAGAACTCCTAAACCTGATAAACAACTTCAGCAAAGTGGCTGGTTATAAAATCAACTCAAACAAATCAGTAGCCTTCCTCTACATGAAAGATAAACAGACTGAAAAAGAAATTAGGGAAATGACACCCTTCACAATAGTTGCAAATAATATGAAATACCTTGGTGTGAATCTAACCAAGCAAGTGAAAGACCTGTACGACAAGAACTTCAAGTCTCTGAAGAAAGAAATCGAAGAAGATCTCAGAAGATGGAAAGATCTCCCATGCTCATGGATTGGCAGGATTAGTATAGTAAAAATGGCCATCTTGCCAAAAGCAATCTACAGATTCAATTCAATTCCCATTAAAATCCCAACTCAATTCTTCACAGAGTTAGAAAAGGAAATTCTCAAATTCATTTGAAATAACCAAAAACCCAGGATATCGAAAACTATTCTCAACAATAAAAGAACTTCTGGAGGAATCACCATTCCCGACCTCAAGCTCTTCTACAGAGCAATAGTGATAAAAACTATATGATATTAGTACAGAGACAGGCAGGAAGATCAATGGAATAGAATTGAAGACCCAGAAAGGAACCCACACACCTATGGTCACTTGATCTTTGACAAAGGAGCTAAAACTGTCCAGTGGAAAAAGGACAGCATTTTCAACAAATGGTGCTGGTTCAACTGGAGGACAACATGTAGAAGAATGAAAATTGATCCATTCTTATCTCCTTGTACAAAGCTCAAGTCTAAATGGATAAAGGACCTCCACATAAAACCAGATACACTGAAACTAATAGAAGAGAAGGTGGGGAAGAACCTCGAATACCTAGGCACAGGGGAAAAGTTCCTGAACAGAACACCAATGGCTTATGCTCTCAGATCAAGAATTGACAAATGGGACTTCATAAAATTGCAAAGTTTCTGTAAGGCAAAGGACACTGTCAATAGGACAAAACGACAACCAACAAATTGGGAAAAGATCTTTACCAATCCTTCATCTGATAGAGGGCTAATATCCAATATATACAAAGAACTCAAGAAATTAGACTCCAGGCAACCAAATTACCCTATTAAAAAATGGGGTATAGAGATTGAAATAATCCCTTGCAACTTGTCAGATCACCACGGACTAAGACTGGTCTTTAATAATGACAAAAACAATGGAAAACCCACGTACACATGGAAACTGAACAACTCTCTACTCAATGATGACTTGGTCAAGGAAGAAATAAAGAAAGAAATAAAAGACTTTTTAGAATTCAATGAAAATGAGGACACATCATAACAAAACTTGTGGGACTCCATGAAGGCAGTGCTAAGAGGAAAGCTCATAGCTCTAAGTGCCTACAAAAAGAAACTGGAAAGAGCACACACTAACAAGTTGACTGCACAACTGAAAGCTCTAGAACAAAAAGAAGCAAATACACCCAGGAGGAGTAGAAGGCAGGAAATAATCAAACTCAGGGCTGAAATCAACCAAATAGAAACAGAAAGAACAATACAAAATATCAATAAAACCAGGAGTTGGTTCTTTGAGAAAATCAACAAGATAGATAAACCCTTAGCCAGATTAACCAGAGGGCACAGAGACAGTATCCAAATTAATAAAATCAGAACTGAAAAGGGAGACATAACAACAGAAACTGAAGAAATTTAAAAAATCATCAGATCCTACTACAAAGGCCTATACTCAACAAAACTGGAAAACCTGGATGAAATGGACAATTTCCTAGACATATACCAGGTACCGAAGTTAAACCAGGAGCAGATAAACCATCTAAATAGTCCCATAACCCCTCAGGAAATAGCAGCAGTCATCAAAAGCCTCCCCACTAAAAAAAGCCCAGGACCAGATGGTTTTAGTGCTGAATTCTATCAGACCTTCAAAGAAGACCTAATACCAATTCTCTTCAAACTATTCCACAAAATAGAGACAAAAGGAACACTACCCAATTCGTTCTATGAAGCTACAATTACACTCATACCCAAACCCCACAAGGACCCGACAAAGAAAGAGAACTTCAGACCAATCTCCCTTATGAACATCGATGCAAAAATACTCAATAAAATTCTAGCAAACCGAATCCAAGACCACATCAAAACAATCATCCATCATGATCAAGTAGGTTTTATCCCAGGAATGCAGGGATGGTTCAATATTCGGAAATCCATCAATGTAATCCACTATATAAACAAACTTAAAGAAAAAAACCACATGATCATCTCACTAGATGCTGAGAAAGCATTTGACAAAATTCAACATCCCTTCATGATAAAAGTCTTGGAAAGATCAGGAATTCAAGGCCCCTACCTAAACATAGTAAAAGCAATTTACAGCAAACCAGTAGACAACATCAAGCTAAATGGAGAGAAACTTGAAGCAATCCCACTAAGATCAGGGACTAG
>NW_021624610.1:0-7257 GCF_004785775.1 Grammomys surdaster
CTCAAGGAGCCGGCGCCATTTTGCAATGGCGAATGCGGCTCCCGACATCTCCCCCTTCTTTATTTTATTGTTACAACAAATTTCCAACTGTTATTTCGCCCATCAAGCCCACCGTTCTACCAGTAAGGCGTCTAAGGCAGTTAAAACAGTTGTGAGACCCTCCACACTTATGTCCCATGCAATGGGAACCCGAGCCCTGGGAAGTGTGGAGGACTATCACTCAGGGTTCCTGGTTAAATACCCCCTGGAGCGACGTGTACATATCTGGTTGGTTAATTGCCCATAAAATCCTATATGCCCCGGGATGGGCTGTGACTTTCTGTGCTTTCCCCTTACACAAAGGCAATAAATTATAGAACTTGTGAGAGCATCGGATTGTCAGCGCTGTCTCTGCCTTCCACGGCTCTCTACATCAATGTCTCCCCCTTTTTGTTTTAAATGAGAATCACAGGCACTGGCCATTTCCCGTGTCTTAGGCTAGTTGACGTTCTTCCATAGCCAGCACCAAAGAATGGTGAGCTCCTTATCTTAGGCTACGAGGGTTGTACCCACACCTGGCATTCTTGTCAGCAAGAATGTGCACCCAGGTTGTGGCCACTTGTAATGCCTGTCATGGGGTAAACTCACAGCTCGTGGTGTACCTCTGGCATATGGCATCAACCTATTCCCGTCGTTGGGACCAATGGCAGCTGGCCTGGAGTCGAAAAGATGGAGTTGCCCTTGGTTCGTCTGGCACAGTACCAATATGACTCAAACTCAAGCCCGATCAAGCAATTTCCATCATGGGGGAATAAGCGATCAAGGACTAATAGTTTGATACAGTCTCCCCTACCTTACCAGGTGCAATGGAAACAAGTCCTCTGGGTGCAAAGGCTAGGGAAATCGAAAGAGATGCAAACACCCATCCCTGTGCAATGGAGTCATCTCCTAGGGGTGCAAGGGCTGTTTGTCTCAAAATTCAGGTACCAGAGCTACACAGACAAGACCAGTCAGGCTAAAACTCCTCATCGACCCAGTGTAATGGGCTGAGCCCTTGGGGTGCAGCGGCTGATGGATCTGTTTGCTCGCTATTTCTTTAACATAAATAACCAGATTTTGGGAGATGAACCTTGTTCTAAGGCCACAAGTGCTTGGGTAATCACGGCTTTGTCACGTTTCTGTTGATCTCTGAGCTTGTAAACCAACCAGAGTATGAACACTAATCTGCAACACAGGGTTGTACCAAACAGGCCTACTCCCACCCACTCCTTAAAGAAGGGGAAGGCTGAAGAAATCCAGGAAGAAGGTCTTTCAGTCAGCGACAGGTCCATGCGTGTTAAGTTGATGGCCATCACCGCTACTCGCAACTTCTCAAGGAGTTCATCAAATCCTTCTGACCATTCTCCTGTTAGGTAATGAGACAATTGTCTGGATAAATTAGCTGTTCGAGTAAAGTTTTCATATTGAAAACTAGTAATACAAAGTGTTCCCGGTTTTCTTTCACATCTCAATTGTGGCAATTGAAAAAGAATGTTTAATCTTTCTTCTACCAAATCTAGGTACTGATTAACAATCATCAATCTGCCTTTTAATTCAGCACTCGTAGAGTGCCTCTGTCACTGTAGCGGACAGCTGATTTAAGGCTGCTGCTGTTTGAACTTTAGTTGTCATAGCAATCCCAGCAGCTGTAGCCGCAATGGCACTAACTGATATCGCCGTCATTATGGCTGCAGTTATGCCAAAGTCTCTTTTTTGTCTGAATAATGATAGAATAGAGGGTGTTTCAACAGAAACAGGAACCCATCGTGGCACTCTGGCAACCATGGCACGTTTAGCTTGTCCAACCGCCCAACACTGAGACATCATGCATGAATCATTAGTGCATTTTTCAAATGAGGAGTTTGAAAGAATAAACAAGAAAGGTGGAAAGACACACACTGGAGTAGGTGAAAATACCGTTTGATTTACAATAATCTTGTTAACTCCAGTAATTAACTGAATAGGATTTGTCAACTGAGGGATCGGATCTGAGCTCTGTTTCACCATAGTTTCATTAATAACTCCTGTAAAGGATGTTCTTCCTGCCTCTCCACTCTGGAGAAAGGCTAGCGGGTTGAGGTCGGTACAACTGCCATTAACTCTACAGAGTAGCCATTTGTGAAAAGGATTTATACTAATGCTCTGTAGAAAAGGACCTTTTCTCATTATCGCGTCAGCTCCAAGATCTCCCAGCATATTGGGTGACAAGGAAAAAGTTTTATTGGTATCTGCCCATCGTGTTACTCTGGATTGACAATCAGACCAAGGCAGAACAACTCTCTCATCTTCTAGACTACAAAAGGGAGAGACCTTAGGTTAACGAGGATGTTTTCTATCAATAAGTTTGGGTGATAAAAATGTTCTATCTATCCAAATAGCTGGTTGTAAAAAGGACTGTGAGAACTCTTTGACACAACTATTGTCCTTTTCATTATTATTCTTTTTGGTTGTTAATTTAACCCAGCTTCTCTTTTCATAAAACCACCCCAAGGTTCTCTTCGAGAGAGTTATACAGTTTCTTGTCTCAGTAATCTGGAAACAGAGAGAACCCCATTCAGGCAAGGAACGATTTTCTCCCAGGGGGGCATGCGTTTTATCATAGGGAAGATAAGGCAGCCCCATGGTTTTATCAGTTGTAAGAAATCTTGGAAATACCATGGCATCAAGTCTAACAGGTATAGGTTTAGGAAAAGCAGATAATATAGCCCATCGTTGTTCTCCCCATATACTAGGAACCCAGATCTGGAGGATCCAAATTAGGACTGGAAGCGTCTGCAGATGAACTCTTCGGGGTGTCATCTTCAGTCATCACGAGTCTTCGCGTTAGTCGCTCTGGTAGCCAAAATGGATTGTCTTCTTCCTGTGGAAAAACACAAACCGCTCCCCTGGATCCTATTAAAATAGGATCCGGGCTTTTCCATTGTCCGGTCAAGACGTCCTTCCACTTGCCTGCTCCTGTGGGGGTTGTGGCCATTGTCCGTGCCTATCAGCCGCGTTTCGGCCATGCACATCCAAATTTTAAAAATTAAGAGTAAATAAGACTAAAGATATTCGGGATCTTGGAGATCCAAGGTCCCATTCCCCCTTTTGTTTTTCTAGATACATTTTTATCATGCAATGAGCACGTTCCACAATTCCGTGCCCTTATCATAGTCAATTCGTTTGAGCTGGGCCTTTTGTAGTAAAGGAGAGTGTAAAATTTAATGGAAATGTAGCTGTCAAGGAGAAAAGCATCAGTCTAGGAGAGGTCACTCCCCAGCAACAGAGTAGTCCCTTAAGAGAAAATGTTGCCTTACAGCTGGGACTAAGCCTTTCTTTTCAAATAAAAGAAAAATACATCTTTCTGAATTAATGCTAGAGAAATGCCCTTTTCCTGCTGGCTCAGATTTAGCACAAAAGTGGCATGTGATTAAACAGCATACCGCTCCTTTGAGCCCACATTCAACATGTTTTGATACATTTGATCCATCACTGGTGTAATCCACGAAGTCAGTCCTGTAGCCAGAGGTAGGTCCTTCATGATTACATGATGGAATGGTGAATGTAAACTTTTTACTATCTTTGGTACACAAGTGGATGGAGAAAAAACAAACCTTAATAATATCTATTATTATAGGCCAGGAGGCTGGCAAAGATGATAAAAGCAGCAACCCTCACTGCACTGAGCCCATGATCTGCATTTGATTAATAGCACGCAGATCATGCAGCAACCTCCTTTTCCCTGATTTAAGGATACCTGCAGATGTAAACTTGTGAATGTAACCATTTTCCTCCCCTCTAGAGAACTACAGGCCGCTGTCAGCCATCTCCAGCTTAGATGTGCCCCACTTCCAACACACACAAGGCTGGCAGGCTTCCTGTCAGCCACACTTAGCCCCTGACTTTCTCTCACTGTTTTCAGATGTAGTCCTTGTGCACAGGTGCTACTAGCTGGTATCCTAGGCCTGTCCCCAACCCAGTGGAAGTGGGGCTGCAGGCTCAGAGTTAGTAGTGGAAACTGACAGAGCTGATGACAGACATCTTACCAGGTAGGGTCATCAGGAAGCACACAACACTAACAGTCTCTGGATTCTCTCAAGGCGTCCTTCCCTATGGCTTCAGTTCTGTGGCAAGTCTATGCTCCATGCCACAGGCGATGGATGTTTCCTGCTTCTACTCTTAGCTTTAGGACAGAAGTTCTACCAGAGAGACAAGCTTACTACTCTAGTTTACTTCTCTGCACTGTCTTACTAGGACCCCTGCCACTCAGAAGTCGGGGGCAGCAAAGTACCACTGCCCCGCTCACTATGAGCCAAGCTAGCATGCTAGTGTCCTTATCTGTTCAGCCAACAACTCTTTGGCAGCACTTAGCTTTTCAGAGGAAAGTACCTTATGATGACATTGGCAGGCTGAAAAGGCGGAGGAGCCTGCAAAGCTTCAAGATAAGCTGGAGAAACTGAGGCCTCCCTTCTCACTTGTAGCCCTTATTATCCATTCTTATTGGAATTTTTTGTGTCACAATCTGTTTGAGATGTAGTAAGGGCGTACAAAATGAATAAAATACACTGAGAGATTTATTGGTCACCCTTACTGACTAGCTAGCTCTCCCTAGACAAAAGTTGTAGTTTGTAATTTTTTGAGCTTGTATTAGATGAAAGTCTAGGATACCCGCAACAGTCTAAAAGCCTTAGCTCTTCTTGATCTCCTTGTGGTGCAGGGATCAAGTCCCAGGGCCTTGCACATAAGAAAGAAAGGCAAGACTTTCTTTTTCACATAGGGAGCAATTAGTTTAATATATAATGGGAAAAATAAATTTTGAGAGCTACTTATATTTGCATTATGAAGTTTCATGTCTCTCCATGTGAATAGTAAAAATGCACATTTGCTATGCTCTCTCTAGAAACAGTATACTAGGCCACACTATGATGTCCACAACTCTCAGGGACTGTCTCATACTGTAGAACATCTTGTGAAGCAAGCTGACACTCATTTTTTAACACATCCAGTTGAGTCTCCTTTCTACACTACTACTGACTTCTCTCTCTCTCCCTGGGCTGTCATAGTACCTAACTCACAGTTGTCTTTGAAAAGTTTTTTCTTAATCACTTTATTTTCCCCCTAGCCCCATGGGTAGCTGCTAAATCCTGCTAAATCATTTTAAATTCACCACCTCTTTTATCTTGAGTGCCTAAAGAGTAAGTATGCCAAACACGAAGAGTACTATACTAATTTTTCTTTGAGAAAAACCTAAAAGGCAGCTCCTCTGTTGTGCTAAATAACCACTGATGACTTGATGATGGATGTTCTCACTCTTCTGTCCACAAACAAGCTCCATTCTTTCTCTTTCACTTCAAGCAATAACAAATTCTTATATAAGACTATTAATTATTCTTTGAGTCAGCCCTTTAATGGTATTGTTTCATGGGCTCTCAAGAATCACTAATAAATTCATTGGATTTAAGTCTCATCACTTTTACCAGGATGTAAAGGAACAATAAAAACAATCTTTTAAATCTATAATTTTATAATTAATAATATAATTTTATATTAATATCAATTTATATTAATAAGTTTATAATTAATTTTATAATAGTAAAATTATTTTATTATTTTATTTACTAGAATGGTAACTGACGTAGGCAAGACAGGCTGTAATGTTTCATTAATTTTATAAATCTTAAATTTGAACTTTGTTTTTGGTTTAACTGAATAAGCAACTCCTTTTAGTTGAATAAGGGATCAGATAAACGCCAAGTTAAAGGCACTCTTGTTTTCTAATAATTGTTACATCAGCTCCAGTATCTATTAATTTTTATTGGGGAGAGCAGCTTTTACTGTTCTCTATTCTGCGGAGGCAGCCGCCCACGTGAATGGTATCCTTCTGCCTCAAAGCGGACTATTTTTCTATCTAAATCCTGTTCCCACTTGGAGGACCCAGGCTCTCCTGATTTATATTTATATAATTTTAAACTTTGCAATTATTCAACTGGATATAGAGGCTTTTTCAACTCAGCTCAACTCTTAGCTATACGTGTAGATAGCTTATCAGCCTGTATATATTAAGACTGCCTTTAAAACAAAGTTAAAGTAGCCCAATCGTTGGATATATAACCATTCTTGTCATGCAACATAGAACATACACTTAGACAATGAAACAAAAGGCAAACAATCAACACACATATGGACATTTAAGAGCTCTTTTTTGTTGACATAGCTCAGAGAGAGGGCAACTGTTTTTCTAAAACCCTTTCTCTCTCTTATTCTTTACCGGATAAAGAGATTTTCTTTTTAAGGCCTTTTCTCCTTTTCTACGTTTCTCTCCCAGGGAAAATTATCCCTCATCTTTATTCCTTTTCTCCCTTTCTCTCCCAGGGAATTAAAATTATCCCTCTGTCTTCCCTGCAGATTAAATGTCTTTGGGAAAACCTTTAGACATGTCTCTTTTCCATCCCCCGAAGACGTCTCCTCAGAGGTGGAGTCACTAATTCTTAGATTTCGAAACTCAGTTAACACTGGGTACAATTTCTTAGGCCTTTTCTGTTCCACTTTTGTAGCTACTTCTTTTTTAATTTTTTCTTCTTTCTTTCTATTCTTAGCGCTCTCTTCCTTTTCTGCTTCTGATAGGCTATCCTGATGCTCTGCTAAAGCTCTTTGTCTCTCTCTTACTTTGTCTTGGCACTTAGCATCCTCTATACAGGCTCTAATCATTTTATACAAAGGCCATGTGCCTGGTCTTAACTTCCCTCCTTCTATTTTGTTGATCAGGCCACCTCCAAGTTTGCCCCAGGAGCCCTTAGACAGGGACCCCGTGGATACAAACCAGGGAGCTACCTGATCAACATCTTGCAAAAAACTGCACAATGCCTTCTCGGGAACCTTTAAGCCACGCTCGTGCAGCAACGCCTGCATTGCTGAGAGAAGCGGCTTCATTTGATGGTTACCCATAGCTTCTTATCTACAGTTCCTGTATACACGGAGGGCAAGTGCACTCCTTCCCCTGTATATGCCAATTAAGACTAAAGCAGAGCACTAAAACTATCGCAGCCCAAACGGGGATAGCAATAGCAAGATAGACAGGATTCACCATACCTTGCAGAAAAGCGTCTAGACCTCTCGTGCTGTCAGTTCTGAATCCTCTGTTGAGCCAACAGGGTCCCTCGATGCTGGATAAAACGCTGAGACATTCGACTTCGTCCCGGGTCTCGGCACCAGTTGTGACGCGCCGCCTCGCCGAAAAGGAGAACACGCCACAGTTCAGGA
>NW_021624611.1:0-3767 GCF_004785775.1 Grammomys surdaster
AAGTTGTTTGTGGTCTCTGCTGAGCTGTTTTAATTTTTACCCTTACATTCCCTACTCTTTCTATTTGCAAATGATTTTAATCTTAAAATCACAGATTAATATCTTCAGGTTCATCTCTTAAAATCTCATGTCTCTATCTTATCACTAATAGCTGAACGGTGTCTATTCTGGACTTAACAAAAGCTAATATTTTATTTATCTATTTTACCTGTCCTGAACTCTGGAGCCTATGTAATTTCTAATTAATCTCTAGCTGTGTGGCCAGGCCCTGACTTATCTGGGCAACAAACCCAATTACCTTGGGTATTCCAAACCTTGGAAAGATTTCTTCCAGATCTTCTTAGTCACCATGTTGGCAGTTTTATTCTTCCTGAAAAAGTGTCTATAAAAACTAAAAGATATTTATTTTCATATTTTGTCAGCTTGACTTCTGTGAAGTCCATCTCTCAGTAAGCTCTAGGCCAATCGCCCTTCAGTCTCTTTTCCATGGTAGACATGGAAGGCCTTGCATTGATTAAGGCACAATCTCACCACAGCTTTCATCAAATCAGACAGTCTTTCTTCTTGTGGGAGGATCAATTTACAAAAGCCCAATTTGTCTATCACTTGATGGTCGTCAGTGGCATATCTGAAACTGATATCTCGAGTGTCAGAATAGTCTCTGGAACCCTTAACTGTTAGAATCATTGCTCCCTGGGCAGCTTTTTTGGCAGTCATGTCCTGAGCCCTCTGGTGCCCAGGGCTGTAGATGACAGCCACTTTCTTTGGTTCAAAGAGGCTCTCAGTATTTCTACAGATGTCAGCAGTCCTCTTTGTCTATAGATTGCACCATGTACTCACTTTCCATCTACCACCGCCGCTCCCGCCATCCACTTATCTTACCAGTTCAACACAGTGATGGATGGGAAAAGAGTCGTCAGTCACAGGCAGCAAGGTGGCAGGATTCAACATGGCTGGTGGTGAAAAGCTCACCCTTTCAGTCAGCAACAGGCTTATCTATTGGTCAGGGGGCTGCTGAATGATTGATGATGTTAAAAGTCTTCTCTGGTGGGAGCAAACTGAAGAGGTTAAATGTCTTTGTGGGAATTCTGTTAGCCATTCACTGATATCTGGGACTTCCGGCTATTTTTGAAACTCATGAAGCTGGTACTCTTTTTCTCTAGCTTTAAGGCAAGTGGGGGGTTCTCCAGGTCACTTCTGGTCCTGTCTGGACAAACTTAATCTGTGCCTTCAATTTTGTCTTCAGGGGGTCTGTCTTTTCTCTTTACTGTAAACACACTGATCTTTTTCCAGTAAGCATGGCTGCATCACTCTTCTTCCACCTGGCTTCCGCCTTCAGTCACCCAGATTTCCTGTCTGTCTAAGTCCTATCTTACCTCTTTTCTTTCTCTCTTACACTTTGGCCACAATCTTTCTTGTCTGCAATCTCGCCTCTCTAGCTTTCTTTTAACTTTTTCACTCACCTCTCTCTGGACAATGTTTCTACTTGCTTATCTCTTTCTTTGCAAACTTTCTCTTTAGCCTTTCTTTTTTTTCCTTTCTCTGTCTCTTTCTTATAAACTTTCTCTGTCTCTTTCCCTTATATCTTCATCTTCTCTCCTTTCTCTTTCACTGTCTATACTTTCCTCTTCTCTTTCATGTCTACACTTTCTTTTTCTCTCTCATGTTCATAGTTTAAACACCTATCTCTACACTCTTATTGTACCTCACTGAAGCCTACAGCACACCAAGTTAAGGGGAACACTCTCTTCTTTTAGAACTCAGCAGAGCCTGTTTTCTAAGTCTCATAACCCCCAGAGCTGGTAACAATTACTGTTCCTCTAGAAGACCCTGGCTCAGTTATAATATTCACACTTAAGGATGGTTAACACTGGTTTTAGTTAATCTGCAACCTTCTCTGTCATGAAATTCACAGATGTACATGTAAGTAAAATTTCCATAGGCATACAATGTAAACAAACAATTCAGAAAGAACTTAGAAGCAGTGTATAAGGAGATAACATCAGAGATATAGTACAGTATGTGATTTCTCAAACAAGCACAGCATTGTAACTTAAAATCATTTCAACAATGGCAGAGTAAAAAAAACACAGCTGAGGCTTGGATGTTTGCAGATGTCCATAGTTGTCTTCTCTGATCTCTATAATAAAACATTTTCCCTCAAACATGTCTTTCTCCAACCCTGGAGAAAGAGGTAAATCTTATCTGAAGCAGAGACTATAAAAAAGAAGTTTCTTTCTGTTGTTAAAGATACACTGTTAACAAGCAAATGGTACTTCAGTTAGTAACAGTTCTAAGTGTAATAGCTATGTTTCCCTGTAGGTATTCTCCACTGGCGGGCTGCACTTTCCTATCGAGCCGCTCCTTCCCCACTCTGTTCTCAGTTCTCCAGGAGGGGAAAAGTGGCTCTGGCCCCACCCCCTGCTTGTGAGACTTAACTTTCTCACATGGGCGACTATATGATGTCCCTACTTCTTTTATCACTCTGAACAGTATTACTGTCTATTCTTGAAAAGCTAGGTCTGAGAGGAGGCAATCTCAGAGCCTGAAACCCACACAGAGTTTCAGGAAGTAACAGATAGGAAGTTTGCCCCGTTGTATGCTGGGAGATGTAGTCTCCCAGCCACTGCCATTGTGGCTTGTTGGAAAGTCTCTCTGCTCTGCCAGCCTACATCTGATGTTTCAAAAATTGCACTCCACTCTCTCTCTCAAACCCAAAGCTGGCCTGTCTTTCTCAGCAAATCTTAACAGTGTCTTACCAGAACTGGCCCTTCGCCGCCATCCTGCACTGCAGGGCCCTCAGACTCCGCCTCCTGTTTTCAGATGGTCTCTGGCCCGACACTCTCAGTGTGTCCCAGACCTCCGACCCAGACCAGGGGCCCGAGGGTTCCTCTCCCTCTGGCCCATGCGGGGCTGGTCTCGCCGCCCCTGAGCCCAGGCTCGCATGCATGCACCCTCTTCCTGCATGCGTGAGAGGCAGCGGCACCCGGACCAGCCACACCACAGCCCAACCCCAGACTCAAGTTACAGATCTCTCCTGCTTGTATTTTTTTCCCTTTTTTTTCTTCTGTCCTCTCACCCTACTGTCAGTCCAATGGTCTAAAGCCAAAGATAATGATGCCGTCACAGTCTGTCAGTCTGTCCCATGTCAAAACTCAACAAAAACTTACAACAAAAATGCAAACACACACAAGACTAACGCAGTCAGACACACTCTCACTCTCCTGCATCTGGTTTTATAAAACCAGCAGAACACAACTTCAGATGGGAAGGATTCCACGTCTTCCCCCAGAGAAGGAGCACTCTGTCTCCTCCATTCCAAAACAGGGCAGTCTGGCTTCCCGGACTCCCTTCCACTCTTGAGGCGTCCCCCAAGAGTCACAGCTTGTGGTTCCGGATACGTCTATCCCCCACCAGTCACTAAAACCTTACGGTTTGTAGTGACAGCTGTAACACAGAAGCAGCAAAAGCTGCTTAAAATACAGAAGCAGCAAAAACTGCTGCTTAGAAACAGAAACCAAAATACAGAACAAAAGCATCGGCATCTCACTCAGACACATACCACACATATCACATACCATTCCCATTCATACAGACCTGCCTCCAAGGTCTTCGGGTGTCCTGGGTGGTCGCGCAAATCCAGGACGAGCCCCCAAATGTAAGGACCCAGAAAGAGGACCCCAACTCAAGTCCCAATTAGCACGCACCCAAGGAGACACGAGAGACTTACTTGATGCAATGGCAAAAGGCAGTTTACTAACAAGGGC
>NW_021624612.1:0-6371 GCF_004785775.1 Grammomys surdaster
ACATATTGGTGCAGAAATCCCGGGAAGAAATTTGAAGGTACCTTGCGGAGAAGGACCTCCCAGCTGGAGTTAAACTTAAAAGGAATCACTGCAGTGGAAGGCAGAATCAGCGAGGTATGGTTAATCCTGAATCTTTTCATATTTCCCCTACATCACAAGCAGCAGTGAAAATTTTGTTACCTTAGTGCCAGCTTTCACCCATTTCCTCCTGCTGTTGTATTGCTTTCACCAGTTTGCCTGTTTAAATCTTGCCGCCGCTTGAGCCAGCCCTGCCCCCACTTCCAGCAGCCGTTCAGGGCTGCCAAGTTTCAGTAGGCAAGTGAAACTTTGGCCCTTTCCCTTCTTCCAGCTCTTTTCTGGGGTTTTTAAAAGGCAAGAAAAAGTTTGGCTTTAGCTGCTTTGATCCAGCAGGTTTTATGAGCAGGCAGAGGCCTAGCATAATTAATTAGCCGGGAGTGAGCCCAGAGCCCTTCTCTCTGAGAGTCAGATTCCCCCGGAGATAAGATAACAAACAGCTTGTGGCCTTGCAGTCAATTGTGACCGGCTCTGCAGAAAAAACTTTGTTAGTGAGAGAGATCCATTTGCCTGCAGGAGAACGCTGACACTCGCCTCCTGGGACAGGCTAAATGGAGATCTGACTAAGGGACAGCAGAATGGAAAGTTGAGGCCAGGCACACACTCATTGTGGAAATTACAGGATCAAAAGTATAGTTCAGCTATTGTGGTGAGTCAGGAGATACTGAAAGAGATTCAGGGTTACCTTCCAGTAACTGATTCTGGGTGGGAGCGCTCACAAGCTCATAGAAGCTTGGATAGACATGTCTACGGATTCCCCAGACGTTAGATCTGCGGGAGGGAATTAGAGACCGAAAAGAGTCTCTGGGAGAGATTTTTACGAAGAGAAAGCCTCTATATCCAGTAGAGGAATTGCAAAATCTAGAATTATATGAATATGAATCGGGGAGGTCTGGTTCTTCCAAGCGGGAACCAGAGAAAGATGGAAAAATAGTCCGTTATGAGGCAGAAAGAGATGAAAAAGTAGTCCTCTTTGAGGCAGAAGGATTCCATTCACGTGGACAGCTGCAGCCACAGAGTAGAGAACAAAGGGAGGCGGGGATTAGAAAGCGCGCGCTTACAGCTCCCCCGCCCCCCTGGAATTCTCAGGCAGCACTCCCTGCTGCAATTTTGAGCGCACCACTGCCTTATGCAGACAAGCGCGGTGCAACTACCTTCCTTTCAGAGGAGGATAAAAAGAAAGACGTTTCAAGCCTTTCCAGTGTTTAAAGCTGTGAAAAGAAGTTGCGTTTACACATTGGTAGAATATACTTCTATTAAGGAACTTGCTGAGTTAGTTCAAAAGCATGGGTTTGATGCTAATTTTACAGCCATGAAGTTTGAGAGATTTGCTGCTATAGCAATAGCTCCAAATGTTTGGCAAAATACAATAAAAGCTACTCTCCCCAATAAGAATTAATAGATACTGGGGCTGATGTAACAATTATTAGAAGACAAGAGTGCCTTTAACTTGGCGTTTGTCTGATCCCTCATTCAACTAAAAGGAGTTGCTTATTCAGTTAAACCAAAAACAAAGTTCAAATTTAAGATTTATGAAATTAATGAGACATTACAGCCTGTCTTGCCTACGTCAGTTACCATTCTAGTAAATACATAAAATTATTATAGATTTGAGAGATTGTTTTTATTGTTCCTTTACATCCTGGTAAAGGTGATGAGTTTAAATCCAATGAATTTATTAGTGATTCTTGAGAGCCCATGAAACAATATCTTTAAACAGGTTGCTTCAAAGAATGATTAATAGTCTTATATAAAAATTTGTTATTGCTTTAATACAGAAATTAAACATTTAAATCTCTCAGTGTATTTTATTCATTTTGTTAACTGATATCTCTAAAAAGAGTTTTTCTGTACGCCCTTGCTCTAATACAATGAGTTTTGAAATTTTAGAGTACTTGTTGCTCCAGAAAAATTCAAAGACAGTATCTTTATAATATTTGAAAATTCAGTTACATCTTAAACAGATTGTCACACAGAAAATTCCAATAAGAATGGATAATGGGGGCTAGAGAGATGGCTCAGCCGTTAAAGGCTAGGCTCACAACTACAAATATTTAGAGTTCAATTCCCAGCAACCCATGGTGGCTCACAATCATTCGTAGTGAGATTTAGCGCCCTCTTCTGGCTTACAGGCGTACATACAAAAATTGGTTTACTTTTAATGATTCTTAAAAATCAAGTTAACAGATATTAATTGGCTAAAACCTCATCTTAAACTTACCATAAGAGGATTTAAACCTCTGTTCGATGTTTTTCAAGGGAGATACAAATCCTAATTCCCCTCGACAGTTAACTGATGAGGGATAGATAGCTTTGTAAAAGTATAGAATAAGCTGTTAGTCATTAAAAGATAAATTATATAGACCATGATACATTGTTGGCTGTTTACATTATTACTACTCATGTGCTCACAACAGACCTTGGCCAAAGAAACCATTAATGTAGATTCATCTATCTACAAGTAAAGTTTGAACATCTTATTTTGAAACTATTACAGTATTAATACAAGATTGTAAGATAGAATCCTGAAAATATTTTAGATGAAATGCTAATTCTTTATTCCAAATAAAAATTAAGTTGGTTATTGGAAAATAATGATATTTGACCTATTACTTGACAAAGTTTTTAGACAAAATTGATAATCATTATCCATAAGACAAGTTGTTAACAGTTGTTCTCTATACATGCTTTTGTTTTTCCTATAAATTTACATACAGCCCATAGAAAAAATATTTACTATATTTACAGATGCCTCATCAATTTATTAAACAGTATATGTAATTATATCACATGTTCATTTTCTTGAATTTTCCCCTGCTTCAACACAAATAAATTATGTGCTGTAGGCACTGTTTGAAATGCTGAAAATTCAAGCTTTCAATTGGTACACTCATAGCCAGTATATGGCTCATGGTTTGTAACTGCTTAAAATTGTTGCCCTTTTAGATATTACTAATTCTCAAATTTTACAGTTAATTATAAAAATACAGCTTAATTTAAGAAACATGTACTGTTTCTTTATAAGACATTTAAGGGTTCATTAGATTGCCTAGAACCCAGGACAATGCCAGAACAGATTTGTATACCAGTCAAATTATAGACCATATAGAAACAATTGGCCATACAATCTTATTCTTTATATCATCAAAATAATTATAGCTTGAGACAATAATTTGATATTTCTAAAAAGTGTACAAGTAAAATAACAAAAACTTCTTCTCAGTGTCCTCAATTTTCATAATAGTGTTAAGCCTTAAAGACTTACACATGATTAATCATGACAAATGGATGTTACTCATATCCCATCTTTTGGGAGACTTTAATATTTACATGTTTCCATTGACACCTGTTCTGGAATCATTTTTGCCTCCCTGTTATCGGGAGAAAAGGCAGCACATGTTATCCAGCATTGCCTTGAGGCCTAGAATGCCTGGGGAAAGCCTAAAATTCTCAACTTATACTTCTCAGAAGTTTGGACAATTTTGTCGCCAAATGGAGGTGACTCACCTGACAGGTCTACCATACAATCCTCAAGGACAAGACATTATAGAACGGGATCATCGTACTCTTAAATTTTATTTTTTAAAACAAAAAGGGGGAGTCGAGGAGGCTCTACCCTCAGTGCCACGAGTCACTGTTTCTATAGCACTCTTTGGTCTCAATTTTTAATTTTGGACAGTCAGGGCCATTCGGCTGCTGACCGTCACTGCTTAGAGCCTGATAGGCCAAAGGAGATGGTCAAGTGAAAGGACGTCTTGACCAGACAATGAAAGGCCCGGATCCTATTTTAATAGGATCCAGGGGAGCGGTCTGTGTTTTTTCCACAGGAAGAAGACAATCCATTCTGGCTACCAGAGCGACTGACGCGAAGGCTCGTGACAACTGAAGATGACACTCAGAAGAATTCATCTACAGATGCTTCCAGTCCTAATCTGGACCCTCCAGAATTGGGTTCCTAGTATATGGGGAGAACAACGATGGGCTATATTATCTGCTTTTCCTAAACCTATACCTGTTAGACATGATGCCATGGTGTTTCCAAGATTTCTTACGACTAATAGAACCATGGGGCTACCTTATCTTCCTTATGATAAAACGCAGGCCCCCCTGGGAGAAAATCGTTCCTTGCCTGAACGGGGTTCTCTCTGTTTTCAGATTACTGAGACAGGAAACTGTATAACTCTCTCGAAGAGAACCTTGGGGTGGTTTTATGAAAAGAGAGACTGGGTTAAACTAACAACAAAAAGGAATGATAATGAAAAGGACAATAGTTATGTCAAAGAGTTCTCACAGTCCTTTTTACAACCAGCCATTTGGATAGATGGAACATTTTTATCACCCAAACTTATTGATGGAGAACATCCTCGTCAACCTAAGGTCTCTCCTTTTTGTAGTCTAGAAGATGAGGGAGCTGTTCTGCCTTGGTCTGATTGTCAATCCAGAGTAACACGATGGGCAGATACCAATGAAACTTTTTCCTTTTCACCCAATATGTTGGGAGATCCTGGAGCTGGCACAGTAATGAGAAAGGGTCCTTGAGAAAGGGTCCTTTTCTACAGAGCGCTAGTATGAATCCTTTTCACAAATGGCTACTCTGTGGAGTTAATGGCAGTTGTACCGACCTCAACTCGCTAGCCTTTCTCCAGGGTGGAGCGACAGGAAGAACATCCTTTACAGGAGTTATTAATGGAACTATGGTGAAACAGAGTTCAGATCCGATCCCTCAGTTGACAAATCCTATTCAGTTAATTACTGGAGTTAACAGGATCATTGTAAATCAAACAGTATTTTCACCTACACCAGTGTGTGTTTTTCCACCTTTCTTGTTTATTCTCTCAAACTCCTCATTTGAAAAATGCACTAATGATTCATGCATGATGTCTCAGTGTTGGGCTGTTGGACAAGCTAAGCGTGCCATGGTTGCCAGAGTGCCACGATGGGTTCCTGTTCCTGTTGAAACACCCTCTACTCTATCATTATTCAGACAAAAAAGAGACTTTGGCATAACTGCAGCCATAATAACAGCGATATCAGTCACTGCCATTGCAGCTACAGCTGCTGGGATTGCTATGTCAACCAAGGTCCAAACAGCAGCAGCCTTAAATCAGCTGTCCGCTACAGTGACAGAGGCAGCCAACTTCCATACTTCTGCCAATGCTGAATTGAAAGGCGGATTGATGATTGTTAATCAGCGCCTAGACTTGGTAGAAGAAAGAATAGATATCCTTTTTCAATTGGCACAACTGGGATGTGAGAGAAGTCTGGGAGCAATCTGTATTACTAGTGTTCAATATGAAAATTTTACTCGAGCAGCTAATTTGTCTAGACAATTGTCTCGTTACCTAACAGGAGAATGGTCAGAAGGATTTGATGAACTTCTCGAAAAGTTGCGAGCAGCGGTGGCAGCCATCAACTCAACGCGTGTGGACGTTTCGCTGACTGAAGGACTCTCCACCTGGATCTCTTCAGCCTTCTCTTTCTTTGAAGAGTGGGTGGGAGTAGGCATGTTTGGTACAACCCTGTGTTGTGGATTAGTGTTCATACTCTGGTTGGTTTGCAAGCTCAGAGCTCAACAGAAATGTGACAAAGTCGTGATTACCCAAGCACTTGCAGCCTTAGAACAAGGTTCATCTCCCGAAATCTGGTTATCTATGCTAAAGAAATAGCCAACAAATAGATCCTCAGCTACTGCACCCCAAGGGTTCAGCCCATTACATTGGGTCAGTGAGGAGTTTTAGTCTGACTGGTCCTTGTCTGTGTAGCTCTGGTACCGGAACTTTGAGACAAACAGCCCTTGCACCCCTAGGAGGTGACTCCATTGCACAGGGATGGGCGTTTGCATCTCTCTCGGTTTCCCCTAGCCTTTGCACCCAGAGGACTCGCTTCCATTGCACCTGGTAAGGTGGGAGAGACTGTATCAAACTATTAGTCCTTGATCGCTTATTCCCCCATAATGGAATTTGCTTGATCGGGCTTGAGTTTGAGTTATGATTGGTACCTTGCCAGACAGACCAAGGACAGCTCTATCTTTTGTCTCCAGGCCAGCTGCCATTGGTCCCAACGACGGGAATAGGTTGATGCCATATGCCAGAGGTACACCATGTGGTGTGAGTTTACCCCATGACGGGCATTACGAGTGGCCACAACCTGGGTGCACATTCTTGCTGGCAAGAATGCCAGGTGTGGGTGCAACCCTCGTAGCCTAAGACAGGGAGCTCACCATTTTTTGATGCTGGCTATGGGAGAACATCAACTAGCCTAAGACACGGGAAATGGCCAGTGCCTGTGATTCTCAT
>NW_021624613.1:0-4807 GCF_004785775.1 Grammomys surdaster
AATTAATAGATACTGGGACTGATGTAACAATTATTAGAAGACAAGAGTGCCTTTAACTTGGTGTTTGTCTGATCCCTCATTCAACTAAAAGGAGTTGCTTTTTCAGTTAAGCCAAAAACAAAGTTCAAATTTAAGATTTATGAAATTAATGAGACATTACAACCTGTCTTGCCTACGTCAGTTACCATTCTAGTAAATACATAAAATTATTATAGATTTGAGAGATTGTTTTTATTGTTCCTTTACATCCTGGTAAAGGTGATGAGTTTAAATCCAATGAATTTATTAGTGATTCTTGAGAGCCCATAAAACAATATCTTTAAACAGGTTGCTTCAAAGAATGATTAATAGTCTTATATAAAAATTTGTTATTGCTTTAATACAGAAATTAAACATTTAAATCTCTCAGTGTATTTTATTCATTTTGTTAACTGATATCTCTAAAAGGAGTTTTTCTGTACGCCCTTGCTCTAATACAATGAGTTTTGAAATTTTAGAACGTCTTGCTCCAGAAAAGATTCAAAGACAATATATTTATAATATTTGAGAATTCAGTTACATCTTAAACAGATTGTGACACAGAAAATTCCAATAAGAATGGATAATGGGAGCTAGAGAGATGGCTCAGCCGTTAAAGGCTAGGCTCACAACTACAAATATTTAGAGTTCAATTCCCAGCAACCCATGGTGGCTCACAATCATTCGTAGTGAGATTTAGCGCCCTCTTCTGGCTTACAGGCGTATATACAAAAATTGGTTTACTTTTAATGATTCTTAAAAATCAAGTTAACAGATATTAATTGGCTAAAACCTCATCTTAAACTTACCATAAGAGGATTTACATTATTATTACTCATGTGCTCACAACAGACCTTGGCCAAAGAAACCATTAATGTGGATTCATCTATCTACAAATAAAGTTTAAACATCTTATTTTAAAACAATTACAGTGTTAATACAAGATTATAAGATAAAATCTTGAAAATATTTTAGATGAAATGCTAATTCTTTATTCCAAATAAAAATTAAGTTGATTATTAGAAAATAATGATATTTGACCTATTACTTGGCAAAGTTTTTAGACAAAATTGATAATCATTATCCATAAGACAAGTTGTTAACAGTTGTTCTCTATACATGCTTTTGTTTTCCTATAAATTCACATGCAGCCCATAGAAAAAATATTTACTATATTTACAGATGCCTCATCAATTTATTAGACAGTATATGTAATTATATCACATGTTCATTTTCTTGAATTTTCCCCTGCTTCAACACAAATAATTAAATTATGTGCTGTAGGCACTGTTTGAAATGCTGAAAATTCAAGCTTTCAATTGGTACACTCATAGCCAGTATATGGCTCATGGTTTGTAACTACTTAAAATTGTTGCCCTTTTAGATATTACTAATTCTCAAATTTTACAGTTAATTATAGAAATACAGCTTAATTTAAGAAACATGTACTGTTTCTTTATAAGACATTTAAGGGTTCATTAGATTGCCTAGAGCCCAAGACAATGCCAGAACAGATTTGTATACCAGTCAAATTATAGACCATATAGAAACAATTGGCCATACAATCTTATTTCTTATATCATCAAAATAATAATAGCTTGAGACTATAATTTAATATTTCTAGAAAGTGTACAAGTAAAATAACAAAACTTCTTCTCAGTGTCCTCAATTTTCATAATGGTGTTAAGCCTTAAAGACTTACACATGATTAATCATGACAAATGGATGTTACTCATGTCCCATCCTTTGAGAGACTTCAATATTTACATGTTTCCATTGACACCTGTTCTAGAATCATTTTTGCCTCCCCTTTATAGGGAGAAAAGGCAACACATGTTATCCAGCATTGCCTTGAGATCTAGAATGCCTGGGGAAAGCCTAAAATTCTCAACTTATACGTCTCAAAAGTTTAGACAATTGTGTCGCCAAATGGAGGTGACTCACCTGACAGGTCTACCATACAATCCTCAAGGACAAGACATTATAGAACGGGATCATCGTACTCTTAAATCTTATTTTTTAAAACAAAAAGGGGGAGTCGAGGAGGCTCTACCCCCAGTGCCACGAGTCACCGTTTCTATAGCACTCTTTACCCTCAATTTTTTGAATTTGGATAGTCAGGGCCATTCGGCTGCTGACCATCATTGCTTAGAGCCTGATAGGCCAAAGGAGATGGTCAAGTGAAAGGACATCTTGACCAGACAATGAAAGGCCCGGATCCTATTTTAATAGGATCCAGGGGAGCGGTCTGTGTTTTTTCCACAGGAAGAAGACAATCCATTCTGGCTACCAGAGCGACTGACGCGAAGGCTCGTGACAACTGAAGATGACACTCCAAAGAATTCATCTACAGATGCTTCCAGTCCTAATTTGGATTCTCCAAAATTGGGTTCCTAGTATACGGGGAGAACAACGATGGGCTATATTATCTGCTTTTCCTAAACCTATGCCTGTTAGACATGATGCCATGGTATTTCCAAGATTTCTTACAACTAATAGAACCATGGGGCTACCTTATCTTCCCTATGATAAAACGCATGCTCCCCTGGGAGAAAATCGTTCCTTGCCTGAACGGGGTTCTCTCTGTTTTCAGATTACTGAGACAGGAAACTGTATAACTCTCTCGAAGAGAACCTTGGGGTGGTTTTATGAAAAGAGAGACTGGGTTAAACTAACAACAAAAAAAGAATGATAATGAAAAGGACAATAGTTATGTCAAAGAGTTCTCACAGTCCTTTTTACAACCAGCCATTTGGATAGATGGAACATTTTTATCACCCAAACTTATTGATGGAGAACATCCTCGTCAACCTAAGGTCTCTCCTTTTTGTAGTCTAGAAGATGAGGGAGCTGTTCTGCCTTGGTCTGATTGTCAATCCAGAGTAAAACGATGGGCAGATACCAATGAAACCTTTTCCTTTTCACCCAATATGTTGGGAGATCCTGGAGCTAGCGCAGTAATGAGAAAGGGTCCTTTTCTACAGAGCGCTAGTATGAATCCCTTTCACAAGTGGCTACTCTGTGGAGTTAATGGCAGTTGTACCGACCTCAATTCACTAGCCTTTCTCCAGGGTGGAGCGACAGGAAGAACATCCTTTACAGGAGTTATTAATGGAACTATGGTGAAACAGAGTTCAGATCCGGTCCCTCAGTTGACAAATCCTATTCAGTTAATTACTGGAGTTAACAGGATCATTGTAAATCAAACAGTATTTTCACCTACACCAGTGTGTGTTTTTCCACCTTTCTTGTTTATTCTCTCAAACTCCTCATTTGAAAAATGCACTAATGATTCATGCATGATGTCTCAGTGTTGGGCTGTTGGACAAGCTAAACGTGCCATGGTTGCCAGAGTGCCACGATGGGTTCCTGTTCCTGTTGAAACACCCTCTACTCTATCATTATTCAGACAAAAAAGAGACTTTGGCATAACTGCAGCCATAGTAACAGCGATATCAGTCACTGCCATTGCAGCTACAGCTGCTGGGATTGCTATGTCAACCAAAGTCCAAACAGCAGCAGCCTTAAATCAGCTGTCCGCTACAGTGACAGAGACAGCCAACCTCCATACTTCTACTAATGCTGAATTGAAAGGCGGATTGATGATTGTTAATCAGCGCCTAGACTTGGTAGAAGAAAGAATAGATATCCTTTTTCAATTGGCACAACTGGGATGTGAGAGAAGTCTAGGAGCAATCCGTATTACTAGTGTTCAATATGAAAACTTTACTCGAGCAGCTAATTTGTCCAGACAATTGTCTCGTTACCTAGCAGGAGAATGGTCAGAAGGATTTGATGAACTTCTCGAAAAGTTGCGAGCAGCGGTGGCAGCCATCAACGCAACGCGTGTGGACGTTTCGCTGACTGAAGGACTCTCCACCTGGATCTCTTCAGCCTTCTCTTTCTTTGAAGAGTGGGTGGGAGTAGGCATGTTTGGTACAACCCTGTGTTGTGGATTAGTGTTCATACTCTGGTTGGTTTGCAAGCTCAGAGCTCAACAGAAACGTGACAAAGTCGTGATTACCCAAACACTTGCAGCCTTAGAACAAGGTTCATCTCCCGAAATCTGGTTATCTATGCTAAAGAAATAGCCAACAAATAGATCCTCAGCTACTGCACCCCAAGGGTTCAGCCCATTGCATTGGGTCAGCGAGGAGTTTTAGTCTGACTGGTCCTTGTCTGTGTAGCTCTGGTACCTGAATATTGAGGCAAACAGCCCTTGCACCCCTAGGAGGTGACTCCATTGCACAGGGATGGGTGTTTGCATCTCTCTCGGTTTCCCCTAGCCTTTGCACCCAGAGGACTCGTTTCCATTGCACCTGGTAAGGTGGGAGAGACTGTATCAAACTATTAGTCCTTGATCGCTTATTCCCCCATAATGGAATTTGCTTGATCGGGCTAGAGTTTGAGTTTTGATTGGTACCGTGCCAGACAGACCAAGGACAGCTCTATAATTTTGTCTCCAGGCCAGCTGCCATTGATCCCAACGACGGGAATAGGTTGATGCCATATGCCAGAGGTACACCATGTGGTGTGAGTTTACCCCATGACGGGCATTACGAGTGGCCACAACCTGGGTGCACATTCTTGCTGGCAAGAATGCCAGGTGTGGGTGCAACCCTCGTAGCCTAAGACAGGGAGCTCACCATTCTTTGATGCTGGCTATGGGAGAACATCAACTAGCCTAAGACACGGGAAATGGCCAGTGCCTGTGATTCTCATTTAAAACAAAAAGGGGGAGATGTAGAGAGCCGTAGAAAGCAGAGACATCTCTGGGAATCCGATGCTC
>NW_021624614.1:0-6514 GCF_004785775.1 Grammomys surdaster
TGTAGAGGGAAAAGTTATGGATACTGGGTATATAGAATCCTTTTTAGATATAAAATATTCTTTAGGCTTTCTTTAGGAATGTGGAAAGACCAGTCACCACTACTGGAACTGGCCGACCCGCAAAGAGAAAGGAAAGAATGCAATTTAGTCAGGTGGAACCAAGCTGAGAACCATAGTGACAGGGCAAGGCCGAAGTGACAGGGCAAGGCCGAAGTGACAGGACAGGACTACATTCTTGAGAAAGATAAGCGTACAGAGAGTTTTCATCTGATCCTGACTCATGTAGGTTGGGTTCCTTTGGAATGTTCCACTATTTTTATGTTATACCACCCTAGCAACCCCCTCACCCCCTCCTCATTTCCTTGGTTTGTGGTTTTTCCCTTTAAAAACACCCCTCAAACTGGCAGTCGGGGTCAATTCAGCTCCTGCGTGGGCATGCGAATTGACCGGCAGCTAGTTGTCACGCCCTAATAAATAACCTCGCAATTGCTCCGGTATATGGTGTCTTGAGCAGATTACTGGGTGGTCGCGACTTTCTGAGACTTGAGAGAGGGTCTCCCCTCTGCGGAGGTCTTCATTGGGGGCTCGTCCTGGGATTTGCGACCACCCTGATCTCTGAGACCCCCACTGGGAGGTAAGGGCACCGCGGTTTTGTTTGTGTGTTTTGTGTGTCGATCCGTCTCGTTTGGAATTCTGGAAAGTGCACTTCTATGGTTTGGCTTGGCAGCTGTTTCTGTCTCGTAAGAGACAGCAAACCTTTTGTCTCGGCAGGAGGCGAATGGGTGACCAGCAGACGTGCTAGGAGGGTTACCACTGCCACAACCTGGGAGACGTCCCAGGTGAGGAGGGACCCCAGGGATGCCTGGTGGGTGCCCGTCTGGAGGCCAGAGAGGACACGGTGGCTTGCTGGAGGAGGTGTGAGAGACCTCCTGGCCTGCTGGAGGAGGTGTGAGAGACCTCCTGGCCATCTGTTTTTCTGTATTGGTTTTGGCCTTCTTAGTTGAGACGGTTAGTGTAGTTGTTTTGTCTGTGTTTTGTGTTGCTTGTTGACAGTTATGGGACAGACTGTAGTGACTCCCTTAAGCCTGACTTTAGACCACTGGACAGAGGTGAAGGACAGAGGCAATGAGTTATCGGTTAACATCAGGAAGGGACGTTGGCAGACTTTCTGTGCCTCAGAGTGGCCAAAACTTGATGTGGGATGGCCACCTGAGGGGACTTTTGACGCGACTACTATTTCTGCAGTAAAAGCTACTATTTTTCAGGAAGGACCAGGGTCACATCCCGATCAACAGCCATACATCGTGGTTTGGCAGAACCTGATCCAGAATCCCCCTCCGTGGGTGAGACCATGGGTTAAGAGGCAGCCAGGCTCCCGAGCCCTGGCTCTCTGCAGTTCCGGGCCTAAAACACCCAAACCCAAACTGAAACCGGACTCGGAAACTAAACCCTCAGCTCCGCCTAAGATCTATCCCGAGATAGAGGAGCCACCTGAGTGGCCAAGTCCGCCACTGCCCCCCCTTATCATCAACCACCACAGGCTCCCCTGGCCTCGGCACCAAGTCCGGAACCACAGGGAGCAGCCGGGGGCGGGGGGCCGGCAACTGGCACTCGGAGCCGGAGAGGGTTGAGTCCGGAAGGACCCGACTCCACTGTTTTCTCTACTTCTCCGAGCTATAGGTCCGGCACCTACCGAGCCGAATGCAGTCCAGTTCCTACAATACTGGCCCTTCTCTTCATCTGATCTGTTTAACTGGAAAGCTAATTATCCCACTTTTTCAGAGAATCCTACATCCCTGATTGGACCGGTGGAGTCTATCATGTATTCGCACCAGCCCACCTGGGATGATTGCAATCAGCTCCTCCAGACTCTCTTCACAGCTGAAGAGAAAGAGAGAGTTCTTCTGGAGCCCCCGAAAAACATCCAGAACGCTGCGGGACAACTTTTAAGATTTTGGCCGCAGTTGTAGATGAGGGAAGAAGACAGGAAACTAGAGGAGTTAGACAGACAGGGAACTTGGGCGAGTATCGGAAGCAGGAGCCAAGGAGACCCAGAAGAGCCAGCCAAGCACTGGACAGAGACCAATGTGCCTATTGCAAGGAGAGAGGACATTGGGCCAGAGAGTGTCCCGCCAAGAAGGGACTTAAGGCTCTGGCCCTAGGTAGCAATGAAGACTAGGGGGGTCAGGGCTTGGCCCCCCTCCCCAAGCCTAGGGTAACCCTGAAAGGGGAGGGGACCCCCATGGACTTTCTTGTCGACATGGGAGCAGAATTCTCAGTGCTCAAGAAACCCCTGGGGAAGTTGGGAAGTAAGCAAACCATAGTTATTGGAGCCACTGGACAGAACTCATATTCGTGGACCACCACGAGAACAGTAGACCTGGGAAAAGGACAGGTGTCTCATTCCTTCCTAGTGATACCTGAGTGTCCTACCCCTTTGCTGCGTAGGGACCTTTTAACTAAGTTAAAGGCACAACTAATTCTGTGTTGTTCATTGCTGGTGATGTAAGAAATCTGTTAAATTAGGTCCAGCATGGGCTGGCCATGTCATCTGGTCATTAGGTTCTCTCACCGGCAGTCTTTCATGTCTTGATTGTGTAACCCGTCTCTGCACCTGTGATAGGGGTGAGAATACTCTGTACCTGGTATATTCACCGCCCATGATGGGGGTGAACTGACTGTGTTTTTTCTGTTTTCTTGATGAACTGTTTGTGTGTTTTTGGACTGTGACTGACGTTATTTTGAACTGACTCTACTGTGCTAAATATCCTGAGTTAACAAGAGTTAACATGAGTTAACATGGCCATTGACAGAGAAATAGCTAAAACAATTGTCTGATCTCCGCGGTGTGTTAGCAAAAGAAAAGGAACTCTCTGGCTCCTCCCGGAGAGATTCTTGGTTATGCTTTCTATGTCTATTGTGAGTCCTTGGTGCCAAATTTGTCCACGTGTGTCGTTGTCTGTCTTTGTTTTATTAGAATAAATGTCTGTTCTATGTTTTATGTTCAGAAAGATAAAAAGGGTTAAAACTTATAGGCAAGTCCCCCTGCTCTGTGGATAAAAGTGAGGCACAGCAGGAGGAGCCCTGGCAAAAATGATTCTTTGCACAGGCTGCTCTTGGAGAGGCTAAGAACTTTTTTGCTTTCATGGTAAAGAAACTGATTTTTTTCTTCCCCCAAGATTGAAAAGAAGATTTCAGTGTAAGTTTTATCTGGGATCAGATAAGGCCTTGATGAACTACTTTAGGAATTTGTAGATAGGCCTAAATTAAGAACTTTCTAATTTGAGTTAGGACAAAGCTCAGAGAGGGCTCAGCAGAAGCTGGTGTGACATTCCTGTTGTCATGGTCACTCTGACTAGTCCCTGGAAAGGTGTTTTCTGGAATTTGTTTTATTGCCTTGCTTCTTCCTTGGGGAAGACAGGTCAGCCTCAGACCCAAGGACATTTAAAAGAGACAGTTTATGGTCCAGGAGCTATATAATGATTATGCTGGAAAGATTAGAATTACAGCCTGACTTGCCTACTCCAGCTGCCATTCCAAGAAATGCATATGGAATTATATCACTAGAAAGTTTTGCCTCAAGGAATGGCTAATAGCCTTACAAGAAGTTAAGAGTAAAGAAAAGTAAAAACAAAAAAAAACAGTTTCAATTGACTTTTAGAGCCCTGCCTTGGTCTCATTGATTATTGAGTTTAGCAGGTGACAAGGTGCTTCTTCTGAAATTACAGCCAGAAAAAGTAAGAAAATTTTGTTTTAAAAATATATATATATATAAATTGTGCATTTAAAAGTATAGTGAAACAGTGGGTGCATTTGGCAGTTCAATCGTGAGCTCCAGAAATTTTGACTCACTCATGTTTATGGTTGAAAAGAAGATAGAGCAGGTGGAAATGATTGCTAGAGTAAGAAAAAATAAGAACAGCTGTGACACAGTACCAGCCTGTTGTCAATTAGATACAGTGGTAAAGACAAATTTAGCCCCCCCTTAAGAAAGAGAAGAGATATCTGTGGGGTTCTTAGAAGACTAATCACCCCTCCTTTCCAGACAACCCAGCCAGTCTGACGGGACTGGTAGAGTCTTTGATGTTTTCCCTCCAGCCCACCTGGGATGATTGTCAATAGAGTTTACAGGTTCTCTTTACTACTGAAGAGAAGGAAAGTATTCTATTAGAAGCCTGTAAGAACGTTCCTGGTGACAACGGGCAGCCTACGCAGCTTCCCAATGAGATTGATGCCGGATTCCCCCTTAACTGCAGGTAAGGGGCGGCTGGTGGTCTACCATCGGGCTCTAGCGGGTCTCCAAGGGCAGCGAGATGGCCCACCAATTTGGTCAAGGTAAGAGAAGTCCTTCAGGGACCAAATGAGCCACTGTCTGTGTTTCTTGAGAGGTTACTGGAAGATTTAGTTAAGGAGGCAGAGAAAGTATAAGAGAGAAAAGAGAGAAAAGGCAGGTGAGATTGCAGGCGAGAAGGATTTTGGCCGCAGTGCAGGAGAGAAAGGCAAAAGATAGGATAGGAATTAGACAGACAGAAAACCTGGGTGACAAAGGCGGAAGCCCCAGATATCAGTGAATGGCAAGCAGATTTCCCAAAAGTTTGGGTTGAAACTGAAGAAGCCAGGCACTAATGATTACAAGCCAATACAAGATCTAAGAAAAGTCAATAAGGGAGTACAAGACACTTAACCTCCTCAGTTCGCTCCCCCCAGAGAGGACTTTTGGCAGCATCAACTTTCCAGCAGCCCCCTGACTGATGGATGACTAATACTCGCGTGATGCACTATCAGAGCCTGTTGTTGACTGAAAGGGGTGATCTTTGCACCCCCGGCCATCTTGAATCCTGCCACCTTTCTGCCTGTGACTGACGACTCTTCTCCCATCCATCACTGTGTTGATATCCTGGCAGAAGAAACAGGTACTCGGAGCGACCTGAAGGACCAGCCCTGGCCAGGAAGTCTGAACTGCTATACAGATGGCAGCAGTTTCGTGGTGGAAGGTAAGCGAATGGCGGGAGATTCAGTGGCAGATGGAAAGCTAGTACCGATATGCCTTTGCCACGGCTCATATACATGGTGCAATCTATAGACAAAGAGGGCTGCTGACAACGCAGAAATACTGAGCCTCTTTGAACCAAAACCAAAGGGCTCAGGACACTGTTGCAAAAAGGAAATCAGATGGCTGACATGGCTGCCTAGAAAGCTGCCCAGGGAGCAATGATTCTAGCAGTAAGGGTTCCAGAGACTATTTTGACACTCGAGATACCAGTTTCAGATATGCCACCAACGACCATCAAGTGATGGACAATTTGGGCTTTCACTCTGAAACCCCTTATGGGGTAATAAAAAACTGAGATGGTAAATTAATTCTCCCACAAGAAGAAAGACTGTCTGATTTGGCGAAAGCTGTGGTGAGAAACTATAGAGCTTGTGCCTTAACCAATGGGAAGAGACTGAGGGGTGACTGGCCCAGAGCTTACTGGGAGATGGACTTCACAGAAGTCAAGCTGGCAAAATATGGAAAGAAGATCCTGGAAGAAATCTTTCCAAGGTTTGGAATACCCAAGGTAACTAACTGGGTCTGTTAATGGTCTTTGTTGCCCAGTTTAGTTAGGGACTGGCCACACAGCTGGGGATTAATTGGAAATTACATTGTGCTTATAAACCCCAGAGTTCAGGACAGATAGAGAGGATAAATAGAACAATTAAGGAGACCTTAACCAAATTAGCATTGGAGACCGGTGGTAATGACTAGACAGCCCCCCTTCCCTTTGCCTTGTTCTGAGTGTGGAACACTCTAGAGTGATTTAAGCTTACACCCTTTGAGATTTTGTGTGGGGTACCTCTGCCACTTACTGGGGCGGGCAGAATGAATGATCCTAATGCTGTCCTTTCTAAATCCTTGTTTGCCTACATAAAAGCACTTAAAATGGTCTGACTCGAGGTCTGAGAACAGCTGAAAGGGGCCTACGAGACTAGAGACCCGAGTGTGACGCGGTTCTAGTTCAACACCACCAAGCTGCCTGCGATGTCCGACCATGTTTGGCCTGTGGAGAAACGAGCTATACCGGTGGGAGCAGGCGACTAGCAACAACGACTTGAAGCCTCTGGGAGAGGCCTGTGCAGCATTTCAGAGGACACTAGAAACCCTGTGGGTGTGGCCAATGGCGGGCAGCACAACCATGAGGCAGCCTTTCAGGACATGCTTCAGGAATTAGACATTACCACTCTGATATTTTCCCTGGTCCTCTTTTGATTCTGTTTTTTTCTTCTTAAACAGATCAGTTACCTTTGTTAGAGAGAGAGTTAGTGCTGTTCAGCTTTTATTGCTATGCCATCAATATCAAACCCTCAGACAGGGAAATAGAAGCTATGAAGATACTGAAATGCAAGATCTGTAATCAGATTTACATTAGAAGAAGTGGAGTTAAGTTTTTATGATTAAAAACTATCATTAGAAAAAAATGGGGGAATGTAGAGGGAAAAGTTATGGATACTGGGTATATAGAATCCTTTTTAG